>NW_025726457.1:0-70025 GCF_021461395.2 Schistocerca americana | reverse complement strand
CTTCCGGAGCTTCAACCGAGCGTAATCGGGGAAAACAGGCACGAGATGCAATTACTGTCAGCACCGGGATAAAGGGAGAAGAGGCACTGGTCCCCTGTTGGGCTGCTACCAGCGTCAGTGGCAAGTCGGTGAAGTCGCCAGTTGCGCCAGAAGCCAGCAATTACGCGTTCCAGTTATTCACATTGCCTGCAGCTGCTCCATCCCACAACAAGTGTGAGCCCGGATAGCTCAGTCGGTAGAGCATTAGGCTTTTAACCTAAGGGTCCAGGGTTCGAGTCCCTGTCCGGGCGAAGATTTTAACGCTTCCG
This sequence comes from Schistocerca americana, assembly GCF_021461395.2. Taxonomy (NCBI): domain Eukaryota; kingdom Metazoa; phylum Arthropoda; class Insecta; order Orthoptera; family Acrididae; genus Schistocerca; species Schistocerca americana. The sequence continues at coordinate 69,717 of NW_025726457.1, read as the reverse complement.
TAATGGCTCGTCTCGTAGCGCTGGTAGCCCTGTCGTAATCAGTGCACGGAGTTCGTTTCCTGTCAACATACTGCGCAGAACGGTTTGAGTTTTCACGATTCGAGGGAACTTTTGGCTGCGAGCAGTCGTGGCCGAGTGGTTAAGGCGTCTGACTAGAAATCAGATTCCCTCTGGGAGCGTAGGTTCGAGTCCTACCGACTGCGTCTCTCTTTTTTATTTTTTTGTTTAAGAAGAAGGAGCAGAAAATTTCGCAGTTTGCCTGTCGTTTTGGTACTTCGCTACACCTCACCTCTCACAGCCGTTTATATCGCCTGTCCTCTTGATAAGGGCGAATTCCAAGCGTCAGCTTTCGCGTCAGCCGAGCAAAGTCGGGACAAGTCGGGACATACTACAGGATGGCCTGCGTGGAGCAACGACGGAAAGAAAACGTTAATTTAACAGCACGTGGCTCACATACTCATACGTAAAAATTTGCGCCCGTTGCGGTGGCCGGGAATCGAACCCGGATCAACTGCTTGGAAGGCAACTATGCTCACCATTACACCACCACCGCACAGCCGATGCTCGTAACGCCGCGCTGTGTCGGCTTCCCGCCCGCCGGCAGCGGCCCACGGTGATAGTAGCTGTAGGCGCTTTACGAGGTAGGAGGGTGCATCCACACGCGTTCGGGCAGCGCCTCCACGCACGCTGCGTCTTTGGGCAAGACTCGTCGCCGCGGCCGCAAGGTTACTCACACGATAGTGATGAGCGGTCGCTTTAAGGCAGTGTAGTGGGGGACTCCGCGTGTGTAGCACTTTTTTCGGTTGTATCCGGCGTCGTTGGGTGGCAATCCCACTTTCCCTGCAGACAGCTACTCTGGAATATGCTCGGGAAGCACGGTCGACCGCCCCCAACAAATGCAACTAAAAAAATGAGAACAACAACAAAAAAAGCGGCAGGTTGTTCGCCTACCACGCGGGCGGCCCGGGTTCGATTCCCGGCCGATGCATCGTTTTGCTGTTCTCGCTATAATGCTGCCGCGCCGATTGCTCGTTTGAGCTGCGTCAGCCTCAGGAATGTATAGCAGGATTCGCTGTGAGAAGAACCAAACACGCAGCACGCAAGAGACCGTACTTGGACGGACGCGTGCTATATCTGAACTCTAGCGTCAGCCTGGCCCTACAGGCCGCTGTGTTCAGGTGCCGCAAGGGCGATGTACTGTAACCTCAGGCAGTGCTGCTTTCCGTTGGAAGAGCCGCGGCAGCAGTTTAATCTAGCAATTCGGGAAAGCACGTGTAGCAACACAACAGATTCTTGAGAAAGCGCAAACTGTCTATCTCTAATATGCGAGGCTTACCAAGTTTCCTGGGACGTTGGTCGCAAACGTGCCTCGGTAGCGCAGTGGGCAGCGCGTAAGTCTCATAATCTTAAGGTCGTGAGTTCGATCCTCACCTGGGGCATTTAATTTGCTGTACATCATGGCTGAATTAACGGCGTTGCTGTTGCTAGGGAACGAACTGAATTGTCGTTTGTTATCCACAAGGAGTCCACGCCTCAGCGTCAAAATGTTTACATCCAGCTATGGCAAGGTACAGCTTTGACCTTTCTCCTCCCCTGTTATGAGTAAAATATGATGCAAACAGCAATGAATAGTCAGTTTCGAGCTGTGCGCCATGCCAGTCTGTACGCGCAAATATGCTCGCAAACAGAGAACACCACTGAGTCCGGATTCAGCGCGAAATGCCAGAGGAGAGGGAGTTAACCTGACACTTAACGAGCAAATCCGGTGTGGTCTAGTGGCTAGGATACCTGGCTTTCACCCAGGAGGCCCGGGTTCGATTCCCGGTACCGGAAGGGAAGTTTTTGCGCACACGACCCTCCATGTTTTGGCCCTCCAACCCTCGTTTGTCGCCCTCCTTCCGGAGCTTCAACCGAGCGTAATCGGGGAAAACAGGCACGAGATGCAATTACTGTCAGCACCGGGATAAAGGGAGAAGAGGCACTGGTCCCCTGTTGGGCTGCTACCAGCGTCAGTGGCAAGTCGGTGAAGTCGCCAGTTGCGCCAGAAGCCAGCAATTACGCGTTCCAGTTATTCACATTGCCTGCAGCTGCTCCATCCCACAACAAGTGTGAGCCCGGATAGCTCAGTCGGTAGAGCATTAGGCTTTTAACCTAAGGGTCCAGGGTTCGAGTCCCTGTCCGGGCGAAGATTTTAACGCTTCCGTAATGGCTCGTCTCGTAGCGCTGGTAGCCCTGTCGTAATCAGTGCACGGAGTTCGTTTCCTGTCAACATACTGCGCAGAACGGTTTGAGTTTTCACGATTCGAGGGAACTTTTGGCTGCGAGCAGTCGTGGCCGAGTGGTTAAGGCGTCTGACTAGAAATCAGATTCCCTCTGGGAGCGTAGGTTCGAGTCCTACCGACTGCGTCTCTCTTTTTTATTTTTTTGTTTAAGAAGAAGGAGCAGAAAATTTCGCAGTTTGCCTGTCGTTTTGGTACTTCGCTACACCTCACCTCTCACAGCCGTTTATATCGCCTGTCCTCTTGATAAGGGCGAATTCCAAGCGTCAGCTTTCGCGTCAGCCGAGCAAAGTCGGGACAAGTCGGGACATACTACAGGATGGCCTGCGTGGAGCAACGACGGAAAGAAAACGTTAATTTAACAGCACGTGGCTCACATACTCATACGTAAAAATTTGCGCCCGTTGCGGTGGCCGGGAATCGAACCCGGATCAACTGCTTGGAAGGCAACTATGCTCACCATTACACCACCACCGCACAGCCGATGCTCGTAACGCCGCGCTGTGTCGGCTTCCCGCCCGCCGGCAGCGGCCCACGGTGATAGTAGCTGTAGGCGCTTTACGAGGTAGGAGGGTGCATCCACACGCGTTCGGGCAGCGCCTCCACGCACGCTGCGTCTTTGGGCAAGACTCGTCGCCGCGGCCGCAAGGTTACTCACACGATAGTGATGAGCGGTCGCTTTAAGGCAGTGTAGTGGGGGACTCCGCGTGTGTAGCACTTTTTTCGGTTGTATCCGGCGTCGTTGGGTGGCAATCCCACTTTCCCTGCAGACAGCTACTCTGGAATATGCTCGGGAAGCACGGTCGACCGCCCCCAACAAATGCAACTAAAAAAATGAGAACAACAACAAAAAAAGCGGCAGGTTGTTCGCCTACCACGCGGGCGGCCCGGGTTCGATTCCCGGCCGATGCATCGTTTTGCTGTTCTCGCTATAATGCTGCCGCGCCGATTGCTCGTTTGAGCTGCGTCAGCCTCAGGAATGTATAGCAGGATTCGCTGTGAGAAGAACCAAACACGCAGCACGCAAGAGACCGTACTTGGACGGACGCGTGCTATATCTGAACTCTAGCGTCAGCCTGGCCCTACAGGCCGCTGTGTTCAGGTGCCGCAAGGGCGATGTACTGTAACCTCAGGCAGTGCTGCTTTCCGTTGGAAGAGCCGCGGCAGCAGTTTAATCTAGCAATTCGGGAAAGCACGTGTAGCAACACAACAGATTCTTGAGAAAGCGCAAACTGTCTATCTCTAATATGCGAGGCTTACCAAGTTTCCTGGGACGTTGGTCGCAAACGTGCCTCGGTAGCGCAGTGGGCAGCGCGTAAGTCTCATAATCTTAAGGTCGTGAGTTCGATCCTCACCTGGGGCATTTAATTTGCTGTACATCATGGCTGAATTAACGGCGTTGCTGTTGCTAGGGAACGAACTGAATTGTCGTTTGTTATCCACAAGGAGTCCACGCCTCAGCGTCAAAATGTTTACATCCAGCTATGGCAAGGTACAGCTTTGACCTTTCTCCTCCCCTGTTATGAGTAAAATATGATGCAAACAGCAATGAATAGTCAGTTTCGAGCTGTGCGCCATGCCAGTCTGTACGCGCAAATATGCTCGCAAACAGAGAACACCACTGAGTCCGGATTCAGCGCGAAATGCCAGAGGAGAGGGAGTTAACCTGACACTTAACGAGCAAATCCGGTGTGGTCTAGTGGCTAGGATACCTGGCTTTCACCCAGGAGGCCCGGGTTCGATTCCCGGTACCGGAAGGGAAGTTTTTGCGCACACGACCCTCCATGTTTTGGCCCTCCAACCCTCGTTTGTCGCCCTCCTTCCGGAGCTTCAACCGAGCGTAATCGGGGAAAACAGGCACGAGATGCAATTACTGTCAGCACCGGGATAAAGGGAGAAGAGGCACTGGTCCCCTGTTGGGCTGCTACCAGCGTCAGTGGCAAGTCGGTGAAGTCGCCAGTTGCGCCAGAAGCCAGCAATTACGCGTTCCAGTTATTCACATTGCCTGCAGCTGCTCCATCCCACAACAAGTGTGAGCCCGGATAGCTCAGTCGGTAGAGCATTAGGCTTTTAACCTAAGGGTCCAGGGTTCGAGTCCCTGTCCGGGCGAAGATTTTAACGCTTCCGTAATGGCTCGTCTCGTAGCGCTGGTAGCCCTGTCGTAATCAGTGCACGGAGTTCGTTTCCTGTCAACATACTGCGCAGAACGGTTTGAGTTTTCACGATTCGAGGGAACTTTTGGCTGCGAGCAGTCGTGGCCGAGTGGTTAAGGCGTCTGACTAGAAATCAGATTCCCTCTGGGAGCGTAGGTTCGAGTCCTACCGACTGCGTCTCTCTTTTTTATTTTTTTGTTTAAGAAGAAGGAGCAGAAAATTTCGCAGTTTGCCTGTCGTTTTGGTACTTCGCTACACCTCACCTCTCACAGCCGTTTATATCGCCTGTCCTCTTGATAAGGGCGAATTCCAAGCGTCAGCTTTCGCGTCAGCCGAGCAAAGTCGGGACAAGTCGGGACATACTACAGGATGGCCTGCGTGGAGCAACGACGGAAAGAAAACGTTAATTTAACAGCACGTGGCTCACATACTCATACGTAAAAATTTGCGCCCGTTGCGGTGGCCGGGAATCGAACCCGGATCAACTGCTTGGAAGGCAACTATGCTCACCATTACACCACCACCGCACAGCCGATGCTCGTAACGCCGCGCTGTGTCGGCTTCCCGCCCGCCGGCAGCGGCCCACGGTGATAGTAGCTGTAGGCGCTTTACGAGGTAGGAGGGTGCATCCACACGCGTTCGGGCAGCGCCTCCACGCACGCTGCGTCTTTGGGCAAGACTCGTCGCCGCGGCCGCAAGGTTACTCACACGATAGTGATGAGCGGTCGCTTTAAGGCAGTGTAGTGGGGGACTCCGCGTGTGTAGCACTTTTTTCGGTTGTATCCGGCGTCGTTGGGTGGCAATCCCACTTTCCCTGCAGACAGCTACTCTGGAATATGCTCGGGAAGCACGGTCGACCGCCCCCAACAAATGCAACTAAAAAAATGAGAACAACAACAAAAAAAGCGGCAGGTTGTTCGCCTACCACGCGGGCGGCCCGGGTTCGATTCCCGGCCGATGCATCGTTTTGCTGTTCTCGCTATAATGCTGCCGCGCCGATTGCTCGTTTGAGCTGCGTCAGCCTCAGGAATGTATAGCAGGATTCGCTGTGAGAAGAACCAAACACGCAGCACGCAAGAGACCGTACTTGGACGGACGCGTGCTATATCTGAACTCTAGCGTCAGCCTGGCCCTACAGGCCGCTGTGTTCAGGTGCCGCAAGGGCGATGTACTGTAACCTCAGGCAGTGCTGCTTTCCGTTGGAAGAGCCGCGGCAGCAGTTTAATCTAGCAATTCGGGAAAGCACGTGTAGCAACACAACAGATTCTTGAGAAAGCGCAAACTGTCTATCTCTAATATGCGAGACTTACCAAGTTTCCTGGGACGTTGGTCGCAAACGTGCCTCGGTAGCGCAGTGGGCAGCGCGTAAGTCTCATAATCTTAAGGTCGTGAGTTCGATCCTCACCTGGGGCATTTAATTTGCTGTACATCATGGCTGAATTAACGGCGTTGCTGTTGCTAGGGAACGAACTGAATTGTCGTTTGTTATCCACAAGGAGTCCACGCCTCAGCGTCAAAATGTTTACATCCAGCTATGGCAAGGTACAGCTTTGACCTTTCTCCTCCCCTGTTATGAGTAAAATATGATGCAAACAGCAATGAATAGTCAGTTTCGAGCTGTGCGCCATGCCAGTCTGTACGCGCAAATATGCTCGCAAACAGAGAACACCACTGAGTCCGGATTCAGCGCGAAATGCCAGAGGAGAGGGAGTTAACCTGACACTTAACGAGCAAATCCGGTGTGGTCTAGTGGCTAGGATACCTGGCTTTCACCCAGGAGGCCCGGGTTCGATTCCCGGTACCGGAAGGGAAGTTTTTGCGCACACGACCCTCCATGTTTTGGCCCTCCAACCCTCGTTTGTCGCCCTCCTTCCGGAGCTTCAACCGAGCGTAATCGGGGAAAACAGGCACGAGATGCAATTACTGTCAGCACCGGGATAAAGGGAGAAGAGGCACTGGTCCCCTGTTGGGCTGCTACCAGCGTCAGTGGCAAGTCGGTGAAGTCGCCAGTTGCGCCAGAAGCCAGCAATTACGCGTTCCAGTTATTCACATTGCCTGCAGCTGCTCCATCCCACAACAAGTGTGAGCCCGGATAGCTCAGTCGGTAGAGCATTAGGCTTTTAACCTAAGGGTCCAGGGTTCGAGTCCCTGTCCGGGCGAAGATTTTAACGCTTCCGTAATGGCTCGTCTCGTAGCGCTGGTAGCCCTGTCGTAATCAGTGCACGGAGTTCGTTTCCTGTCAACATACTGCGCAGAACGGTTTGAGTTTTCACGATTCGAGGGAACTTTTGGCTGCGAGCAGTCGTGGCCGAGTGGTTAAGGCGTCTGACTAGAAATCAGATTCCCTCTGGGAGCGTAGGTTCGAGTCCTACCGACTGCGTCTCTCTTTTTTATTTTTTTGTTTAAGAAGAAGGAGCAGAAAATTTCGCAGTTTGCCTGTCGTTTTGGTACTTCGCTACACCTCACCTCTCACAGCCGTTTATATCGCCTGTCCTCTTGATAAGGGCGAATTCCAAGCGTCAGCTTTCGCGTCAGCCGAGCAAAGTCGGGACAAGTCGGGACATACTACAGGATGGCCTGCGTGGAGCAACGACGGAAAGAAAACGTTAATTTAACAGCACGTGGCTCACATACTCATACGTAAAAATTTGCGCCCGTTGCGGTGGCCGGGAATCGAACCCGGATCAACTGCTTGGAAGGCAACTATGCTCACCATTACACCACCACCGCACAGCCGATGCTCGTAACGCCGCGCTGTGTCGGCTTCCCGCCCGCCGGCAGCGGCCCACGGTGATAGTAGCTGTAGGCGCTTTACGAGGTAGGAGGGTGCATCCACACGCGTTCGGGCAGCGCCTCCACGCACGCTGCGTCTTTGGGCAAGACTCGTCGCCGCGGCCGCAAGGTTACTCACACGATAGTGATGAGCGGTCGCTTTAAGGCAGTGTAGTGGGGGACTCCGCGTGTGTAGCACTTTTTTCGGTTGTATCCGGCGTCGTTGGGTGGCAATCCCACTTTCCCTGCAGACAGCTACTCTGGAATATGCTCGGGAAGCACGGTCGACCGCCCCCAACAAATGCAACTAAAAAAATGAGAACAACAACAAAAAAAGCGGCAGGTTGTTCGCCTACCACGCGGGCGGCCCGGGTTCGATTCCCGGCCGATGCATCGTTTTGCTGTTCTCGCTATAATGCTGCCGCGCCGATTGCTCGTTTGAGCTGCGTCAGCCTCAGGAATGTATAGCAGGATTCGCTGTGAGAAGAACCAAACACGCAGCACGCAAGAGACCGTACTTGGACGGACGCGTGCTATATCTGAACTCTAGCGTCAGCCTGGCCCTACAGGCCGCTGTGTTCAGGTGCCGCAAGGGCGATGTACTGTAACCTCAGGCAGTGCTGCTTTCCGTTGGAAGAGCCGCGGCAGCAGTTTAATCTAGCAATTCGGGAAAGCACGTGTAGCAACACAACAGATTCTTGAGAAAGCGCAAACTGTCTATCTCTAATATGCGAGGCTTACCAAGTTTCCTGGGACGTTGGTCGCAAACGTGCCTCGGTAGCGCAGTGGGCAGCGCGTAAGTCTCATAATCTTAAGGTCGTGAGTTCGATCCTCACCTGGGGCATTTAATTTGCTGTACATCATGGCTGAATTAACGGCGTTGCTGTTGCTAGGGAACGAACTGAATTGTCGTTTGTTATCCACAAGGAGTCCACGCCTCAGCGTCAAAATGTTTACATCCAGCTATGGCAAGGTACAGCTTTGACCTTTCTCCTCCCCTGTTATGAGTAAAATATGATGCAAACAGCAATGAATAGTCAGTTTCGAGCTGTGCGCCATGCCAGTCTGTACGCGCAAATATGCTCGCAAACAGAGAACACCACTGAGTCCGGATTCAGCGCGAAATGCCAGAGGAGAGGGAGTTAACCTGACACTTAACGAGCAAATCCGGTGTGGTCTAGTGGCTAGGATACCTGGCTTTCACCCAGGAGGCCCGGGTTCGATTCCCGGTACCGGAAGGGAAGTTTTTGCGCACACGACCCTCCATGTTTTGGCCCTCCAACCCTCGTTTGTCGCCCTCCTTCCGGAGCTTCAACCGAGCGTAATCGGGGAAAACAGGCACGAGATGCAATTACTGTCAGCACCGGGATAAAGGGAGAAGAGGCACTGGTCCCCTGTTGGGCTGCTACCAGCGTCAGTGGCAAGTCGGTGAAGTCGCCAGTTGCGCCAGAAGCCAGCAATTACGCGTTCCAGTTATTCACATTGCCTGCAGCTGCTCCATCCCACAACAAGTGTGAGCCCGGATAGCTCAGTCGGTAGAGCATTAGGCTTTTAACCTAAGGGTCCAGGGTTCGAGTCCCTGTCCGGGCGAAGATTTTAACGCTTCCGTAATGGCTCGTCTCGTAGCGCTGGTAGCCCTGTCGTAATCAGTGCACGGAGTTCGTTTCCTGTCAACATACTGCGCAGAACGGTTTGAGTTTTCACGATTCGAGGGAACTTTTGGCTGCGAGCAGTCGTGGCCGAGTGGTTAAGGCGTCTGACTAGAAATCAGATTCCCTCTGGGAGCGTAGGTTCGAGTCCTACCGACTGCGTCTCTCTTTTTTATTTTTTTGTTTAAGAAGAAGGAGCAGAAAATTTCGCAGTTTGCCTGTCGTTTTGGTACTTCGCTACACCTCACCTCTCACAGCCGTTTATATCGCCTGTCCTCTTGATAAGGGCGAATTCCAAGCGTCAGCTTTCGCGTCAGCCGAGCAAAGTCGGGACAAGTCGGGACATACTACAGGATGGCCTGCGTGGAGCAACGACGGAAAGAAAACGTTAATTTAACAGCACGTGGCTCACATACTCATACGTAAAAATTTGCGCCCGTTGCGGTGGCCGGGAATCGAACCCGGATCAACTGCTTGGAAGGCAACTATGCTCACCATTACACCACCACCGCACAGCCGATGCTCGTAACGCCGCGCTGTGTCGGCTTCCCGCCCGCCGGCAGCGGCCCACGGTGATAGTAGCTGTAGGCGCTTTACGAGGTAGGAGGGTGCATCCACACGCGTTCGGGCAGCGCCTCCACGCACGCTGCGTCTTTGGGCAAGACTCGTCGCCGCGGCCGCAAGGTTACTCACACGATAGTGATGAGCGGTCGCTTTAAGGCAGTGTAGTGGGGGACTCCGCGTGTGTAGCACTTTTTTCGGTTGTATCCGGCGTCGTTGGGTGGCAATCCCACTTTCCCTGCAGACAGCTACTCTGGAATATGCTCGGGAAGCACGGTCGACCGCCCCCAACAAATGCAACTAAAAAAATGAGAACAACAACAAAAAAAGCGGCAGGTTGTTCGCCTACCACGCGGGCGGCCCGGGTTCGATTCCCGGCCGATGCATCGTTTTGCTGTTCTCGCTATAATGCTGCCGCGCCGATTGCTCGTTTGAGCTGCGTCAGCCTCAGGAATGTATAGCAGGATTCGCTGTGAGAAGAACCAAACACGCAGCACGCAAGAGACCGTACTTGGACGGACGCGTGCTATATCTGAACTCTAGCGTCAGCCTGGCCCTACAGGCCGCTGTGTTCAGGTGCCGCAAGGGCGATGTACTGTAACCTCAGGCAGTGCTGCTTTCCGTTGGAAGAGCCGCGGCAGCAGTTTAATCTAGCAATTCGGGAAAGCACGTGTAGCAACACAACAGATTCTTGAGAAAGCGCAAACTGTCTATCTCTAATATGCGAGGCTTACCAAGTTTCCTGGGACGTTGGTCGCAAACGTGCCTCGGTAGCGCAGTGGGCAGCGCGTAAGTCTCATAATCTTAAGGTCGTGAGTTCGATCCTCACCTGGGGCATTTAATTTGCTGTACATCATGGCTGAATTAACGGCGTTGCTGTTGCTAGGGAACGAACTGAATTGTCGTTTGTTATCCACAAGGAGTCCACGCCTCAGCGTCAAAATGTTTACATCCAGCTATGGCAAGGTACAGCTTTGACCTTTCTCCTCCCCTGTTATGAGTAAAATATGATGCAAACAGCAATGAATAGTCAGTTTCGAGCTGTGCGCCATGCCAGTCTGTACGCGCAAATATGCTCGCAAACAGAGAACACCACTGAGTCCGGATTCAGCGCGAAATGCCAGAGGAGAGGGAGTTAACCTGACACTTAACGAGCAAATCCGGTGTGGTCTAGTGGCTAGGATACCTGGCTTTCACCCAGGAGGCCCGGGTTCGATTCCCGGTACCGGAAGGGAAGTTTTTGCGCACACGACCCTCCATGTTTTGGCCCTCCAACCCTCGTTTGTCGCCCTCCTTCCGGAGCTTCAACCGAGCGTAATCGGGGAAAACAGGCACGAGATGCAATTACTGTCAGCACCGGGATAAAGGGAGAAGAGGCACTGGTCCCCTGTTGGGCTGCTACCAGCGTCAGTGGCAAGTCGGTGAAGTCGCCAGTTGCGCCAGAAGCCAGCAATTACGCGTTCCAGTTATTCACATTGCCTGCAGCTGCTCCATCCCACAACAAGTTTGAGCCCGGATAGCTCAGTCGGTAGAGCATTAGGCTTTTAACCTAAGGGTCCAGGGTTCGAGTCCCTGTCCGGGCGAAGATTTTAACGCTTCCGTAATGGCTCGTCTCGTAGCGCTGGTAGCCCTGTCGTAATCAGTGCACGGAGTTCGTTTCCTGTCAACATACTGCGCAGAACGGTTTGAGTTTTCACGATTCGAGGGAACTTTTGGCTGCGAGCAGTCGTGGCCGAGTGGTTAAGGCGTCTGACTAGAAATCAGATTCCCTCTGGGAGCGTAGGTTCGAGTCCTACCGACTGCGTCTCTCTTTTTTATTTTTTTGTTTAAGAAGAAGGAGCAGAAAATTTCGCAGTTTGCCTGTCGTTTTGGTACTTCGCTACACCTCACCTCTCACAGCCGTTTATATCGCCTGTCCTCTTGATAAGGGCGAATTCCAAGCGTCAGCTTTCGCGTCAGCCGAGCAAAGTCGGGACAAGTCGGGACATACTACAGGATGGCCTGCGTGGAGCAACGACGGAAAGAAAACGTTAATTTAACAGCACGTGGCTCACATACTCATACGTAAAAATTTGCGCCCGTTGCGGTGGCCGGGAATCGAACCCGGATCAACTGCTTGGAAGGCAACTATGCTCACCATTACACCACCACCGCACAGCCGATGCTCGTAACGCCGCGCTGTGTCGGCTTCCCGCCCGCCGGCAGCGGCCCACGGTGATAGTAGCTGTAGGCGCTTTACGAGGTAGGAGGGTGCATCCACACGCGTTCGGGCAGCGCCTCCACGCACGCTGCGTCTTTGGGCAAGACTCGTCGCCGCGGCCGCAAGGTTACTCACACGATAGTGATGAGCGGTCGCTTTAAGGCAGTGTAGTGGGGGACTCCGCGTGTGTAGCACTTTTTTCGGTTGTATCCGGCGTCGTTGGGTGGCAATCCCACTTTCCCTGCAGACAGCTACTCTGGAATATGCTCGGGAAGCACGGTCGACCGCCCCCAACAAATGCAACTAAAAAAATGAGAACAACAACAAAAAAAGCGGCAGGTTGTTCGCCTACCACGCGGGCGGCCCGGGTTCGATTCCCGGCCGATGCATCGTTTTGCTGTTCTCGCTATAATGCTGCCGCGCCGATTGCTCGTTTGAGCTGCGTCAGCCTCAGGAATGTATAGCAGGATTCGCTGTGAGAAGAACCAAACACGCAGCACGCAAGAGACCGTACTTGGACGGACGCGTGCTATATCTGAACTCTAGCGTCAGCCTGGCCCTACAGGCCGCTGTGTTCAGGTGCCGCAAGGGCGATGTACTGTAACCTCAGGCAGTGCTGCTTTCCGTTGGAAGAGCCGCGGCAGCAGTTTAATCTAGCAATTCGGGAAAGCACGTGTAGCAACACAACAGATTCTTGAGAAAGCGCAAACTGTCTATCTCTAATATGCGAGGCTTACCAAGTTTCCTGGGACGTTGGTCGCAAACGTGCCTCGGTAGCGCAGTGGGCAGCGCGTAAGTCTCATAATCTTAAGGTCGTGAGTTCGATCCTCACCTGGGGCATTTAATTTGCTGTACATCATGGCTGAATTAACGGCGTTGCTGTTGCTAGGGAACGAACTGAATTGTCGTTTGTTATCCACAAGGAGTCCACGCCTCAGCGTCAAAATGTTTACATCCAGCTATGGCAAGGTACAGCTTTGACCTTTCTCCTCCCCTGTTATGAGTAAAATATGATGCAAACAGCAATGAATAGTCAGTTTCGAGCTGTGCGCCATGCCAGTCTGTACGCGCAAATATGCTCGCAAACAGAGAACACCACTGAGTCCGGATTCAGCGCGAAATGCCAGAGGAGAGGGAGTTAACCTGACACTTAACGAGCAAATCCGGTGTGGTCTAGTGGCTAGGATACCTGGCTTTCACCCAGGAGGCCCGGGTTCGATTCCCGGTACCGGAAGGGAAGTTTTTGCGCACACGACCCTCCATGTTTTGGCCCTCCAACCCTCGTTTGTCGCCCTCCTTCCGGAGCTTCAACCGAGCGTAATCGGGGAAAACAGGCACGAGATGCAATTACTGTCAGCACCGGGATAAAGGGAGAAGAGGCACTGGTCCCCTGTTGGGCTGCTACCAGCGTCAGTGGCAAGTCGGTGAAGTCGCCAGTTGCGCCAGAAGCCAGCAATTACGCGTTCCAGTTATTCACATTGCCTGCAGCTGCTCCATCCCACAACAAGTGTGAGCCCGGATAGCTCAGTCGGTAGAGCATTAGGCTTTTAACCTAAGGGTCCAGGGTTCGAGTCCCTGTCCGGGCGAAGATTTTAACGCTTCCGTAATGGCTCGTCTCGTAGCGCTGGTAGCCCTGTCGTAATCAGTGCACGGAGTTCGTTTCCTGTCAACATACTGCGCAGAACGGTTTGAGTTTTCACGATTCGAGGGAACTTTTGGCTGCGAGCAGTCTTGGCCGAGTGGTTAAGGCGTCTGACTAGAAATCAGATTCCCTCTGGGAGCGTAGGTTCGAGTCCTACCGACTGCGTCTCTCTTTTTTATTTTTTTGTTTAAGAAGAAGGAGCAGAAAATTTCGCAGTTTGCCTGTCGTTTTGGTACTTCGCTACACCTCACCTCTCACAGCCGTTTATATCGCCTGTCCTCTTGATAAGGGCGAATTCCAAGCGTCAGCTTTCGCGTCAGCCGAGCAAAGTCGGGACAAGTCGGGACATACTACAGGATGGCCTGCGTGGAGCAACGACGGAAAGAAAACGTTAATTTAACAGCACGTGGCTCACATACTCATACGTAAAAATTTGCGCCCGTTGCGGTGGCCGGGAATCGAACCCGGATCAACTGCTTGGAAGGCAACTATGCTCACCATTACACCACCACCGCACAGCCGATGCTCGTAACGCCGCGCTGTGTCGGCTTCCCGCCCGCCGGCAGCGGCCCACGGTGATAGTAGCTGTAGGCGCTTTACGAGGTAGGAGGGTGCATCCACACGCGTTCGGGCAGCGCCTCCACGCACGCTGCGTCTTTGGGCAAGACTCGTCGCCGCGGCCGCAAGGTTACTCACACGATAGTGATGAGCGGTCGCTTTAAGGCAGTGTAGTGGGGGACTCCGCGTGTGTAGCACTTTTTTCGGTTGTATCCGGCGTCGTTGGGTGGCAATCCCACTTTCCCTGCAGACAGCTACTCTGGAATATGCTCGGGAAGCACGGTCGACCGCCCCCAACAAATGCAACTAAAAAAATGAGAACAACAACAAAAAAAGCGGCAGGTTGTTCGCCTACCACGCGGGCGGCCCGGGTTCGATTCCCGGCCGATGCATCGTTTTGCTGTTCTCGCTATAATGCTGCCGCGCCGATTGCTCGTTTGAGCTGCGTCAGCCTCAGGAATGTATAGCAGGATTCGCTGTGAGAAGAACCAAACACGCAGCACGCAAGAGACCGTACTTGGACGGACGCGTGCTATATCTGAACTCTAGCGTCAGCCTGGCCCTACAGGCCGCTGTGTTCAGGTGCCGCAAGGGCGATGTACTGTAACCTCAGGCAGTGCTGCTTTCCGTTGGAAGAGCCGCGGCAGCAGTTTAATCTAGCAATTCGGGAAAGCACGTGTAGCAACACAACAGATTCTTGAGAAAGCGCAAACTGTCTATCTCTAATATGCGAGGCTTACCAAGTTTCCTGGGACGTTGGTCGCAAACGTGCCTCGGTAGCGCAGTGGGCAGCGCGTAAGTCTCATAATCTTAAGGTCGTGAGTTCGATCCTCACCTGGGGCATTTAATTTGCTGTACATCATGGCTGAATTAACGGCGTTGCTGTTGCTAGGGAACGAACTGAATTGTCGTTTGTTATCCACAAGGAGTCCACGCCTCAGCGTCAAAATGTTTACATCCAGCTATGGCAAGGTACAGCTTTGACCTTTCTCCTCCCCTGTTATGAGTAAAATATGATGCAAACAGCAATGAATAGTCAGTTTCGAGCTGTGCGCCATGCCAGTCTGTACGCGCAAATATGCTCGCAAACAGAGAACACCACTGAGTCCGGATTCAGCGCGAAATGCCAGAGGAGAGGGAGTTAACCTGACACTTAACGAGCAAATCCGGTGTGGTCTAGTGGCTAGGATACCTGGCTTTCACCCAGGAGGCCCGGGTTCGATTCCCGGTACCGGAAGGGAAGTTTTTGCGCACACGACCCTCCATGTTTTGGCCCTCCAACCCTCGTTTGTCGCCCTCCTTCCGGAGCTTCAACCGAGCGTAATCGGGGAAAACAGGCACGAGATGCAATTACTGTCAGCACCGGGATAAAGGGAGAAGAGGCACTGGTCCCCTGTTGGGCTGCTACCAGCGTCAGTGGCAAGTCGGTGAAGTCGCCAGTTGCGCCAGAAGCCAGCAATTACGCGTTCCAGTTATTCACATTGCCTGCAGCTGCTCCATCCCACAACAAGTGTGAGCCCGGATAGCTCAGTCGGTAGAGCATTAGGCTTTTAACCTAAGGGTCCAGGGTTCGAGTCCCTGTCCGGGCGAAGATTTTAACGCTTCCGTAATGGCTCGTCTCGTAGCGCTGGTAGCCCTGTCGTAATCAGTGCACGGAGTTCGTTTCCTGTCAACATACTGCGCAGAACGGTTTGAGTTTTCACGATTCGAGGGAACTTTTGGCTGCGAGCAGTCTTGGCCGAGTGGTTAAGGCGTCTGACTAGAAATCAGATTCCCTCTGGGAGCGTAGGTTCGAGTCCTACCGACTGCGTCTCTCTTTTTTATTTTTTTGTTTAAGAAGAAGGAGCAGAAAATTTCGCAGTTTGCCTGTCGTTTTGGTACTTCGCTACACCTCACCTCTCACAGCCGTTTATATCGCCTGTCCTCTTGATAAGGGCGAATTCCAAGCGTCAGCTTTCGCGTCAGCCGAGCAAAGTCGGGACAAGTCGGGACATACTACAGGATGGCCTGCGTGGAGCAACGACGGAAAGAAAACGTTAATTTAACAGCACGTGGCTCACATACTCATACGTAAAAATTTGCGCCCGTTGCGGTGGCCGGGAATCGAACCCGGATCAACTGCTTGGAAGGCAACTATGCTCACCATTACACCACCACCGCACAGCCGATGCTCGTAACGCCGCGCTGTGTCGGCTTCCCGCCCGCCGGCAGCGGCCCACGGTGATAGTAGCTGTAGGCGCTTTACGAGGTAGGAGGGTGCATCCACACGCGTTCGGGCAGCGCCTCCACGCACGCTGCGTCTTTGGGCAAGACTCGTCGCCGCGGCCGCAAGGTTACTCACACGATAGTGATGAGCGGTCGCTTTAAGGCAGTGTAGTGGGGGACTCCGCGTGTGTAGCACTTTTTTCGGTTGTATCCGGCGTCGTTGGGTGGCAATCCCACTTTCCCTGCAGACAGCTACTCTGGAATATGCTCGGGAAGCACGGTCGACCGCCCCCAACAAATGCAACTAAAAAAATGAGAACAACAACAAAAAAAGCGGCAGGTTGTTCGCCTACCACGCGGGCGGCCCGGGTTCGATTCCCGGCCGATGCATCGTTTTGCTGTTCTCGCTATAATGCTGCCGCGCCGATTGCTCGTTTGAGCTGCGTCAGCCTCAGGAATGTATAGCAGGATTCGCTGTGAGAAGAACCAAACACGCAGCACGCAAGAGACCGTACTTGGACGGACGCGTGCTATATCTGAACTCTAGCGTCAGCCTGGCCCTACAGGCCGCTGTGTTCAGGTGCCGCAAGGGCGATGTACTGTAACCTCAGGCAGTGCTGCTTTCCGTTGGAAGAGCCGCGGCAGCAGTTTAATCTAGCAATTCGGGAAAGCACGTGTAGCAACACAACAGATTCTTGAGAAAGCGCAAACTGTCTATCTCTAATATGCGAGGCTTACCAAGTTTCCTGGGACGTTGGTCGCAAACGTGCCTCGGTAGCGCAGTGGGCAGCGCGTAAGTCTCATAATCTTAAGGTCGTGAGTTCGATCCTCACCTGGGGCATTTAATTTGCTGTACATCATGGCTGAATTAACGGCGTTGCTGTTGCTAGGGAACGAACTGAATTGTCGTTTGTTATCCACAAGGAGTCCACGCCTCAGCGTCAAAATGTTTACATCCAGCTATGGCAAGGTACAGCTTTGACCTTTCTCCTCCCCTGTTATGAGTAAAATATGATGCAAACAGCAATGAATAGTCAGTTTCGAGCTGTGCGCCATGCCAGTCTGTACGCGCAAATATGCTCGCAAACAGAGAACACCACTGAGTCCGGATTCAGCGCGAAATGCCAGAGGAGAGGGAGTTAACCTGACACTTAACGAGCAAATCCGGTGTGGTCTAGTGGCTAGGATACCTGGCTTTCACCCAGGAGGCCCGGGTTCGATTCCCGGTACCGGAAGGGAAGTTTTTGCGCACACGACCCTCCATGTTTTGGCCCTCCAACCCTCGTTTGTCGCCCTCCTTCCGGAGCTTCAACCGAGCGTAATCGGGGAAAACAGGCACGAGATGCAATTACTGTCAGCACCGGGATAAAGGGAGAAGAGGCACTGGTCCCCTGTTGGGCTGCTACCAGCGTCAGTGGCAAGTCGGTGAAGTCGCCAGTTGCGCCAGAAGCCAGCAATTACGCGTTCCAGTTATTCACATTGCCTGCAGCTGCTCCATCCCACAACAAGTGTGAGCCCGGATAGCTCAGTCGGTAGAGCATTAGGCTTTTAACCTAAGGGTCCAGGGTTCGAGTCCCTGTCCGGGCGAAGATTTTAACGCTTCCGTAATGGCTCGTCTCGTAGCGCTGGTAGCCCTGTCGTAATCAGTGCACGGAGTTCGTTTCCTGTCAACATACTGCGCAGAACGGTTTGAGTTTTCACGATTCGAGGGAACTTTTGGCTGCGAGCAGTCGTGGCCGAGTGGTTAAGGCGTCTGACTAGAAATCAGATTCCCTCTGGGAGCGTAGGTTCGAGTCCTACCGACTGCGTCTCTCTTTTTTATTTTTTTGTTTAAGAAGAAGGAGCAGAAAATTTCGCAGTTTGCCTGTCGTTTTGGTACTTCGCTACACCTCACCTCTCACAGCCGTTTATATCGCCTGTCCTCTTGATAAGGGCGAATTCCAAGCGTCAGCTTTCGCGTCAGCCGAGCAAAGTCGGGACAAGTCGGGACATACTACAGGATGGCCTGCGTGGAGCAACGACGGAAAGAAAACGTTAATTTAACAGCACGTGGCTCACATACTCATACGTAAAAATTTGCGCCCGTTGCGGTGGCCGGGAATCGAACCCGGATCAACTGCTTGGAAGGCAACTATGCTCACCATTACACCACCACCGCACAGCCGATGCTCGTAACGCCGCGCTGTGTCGGCTTCCCGCCCGCCGGCAGCGGCCCACGGTGATAGTAGCTGTAGGCGCTTTACGAGGTAGGAGGGTGCATCCACACGCGTTCGGGCAGCGCCTCCACGCACGCTGCGTCTTTGGGCAAGACTCGTCGCCGCGGCCGCAAGGTTACTCACACGATAGTGATGAGCGGTCGCTTTAAGGCAGTGTAGTGGGGGACTCCGCGTGTGTAGCACTTTTTTCGGTTGTATCCGGCGTCGTTGGGTGGCAATCCCACTTTCCCTGCAGACAGCTACTCTGGAATATGCTCGGGAAGCACGGTCGACCGCCCCCAACAAATGCAACTAAAAAAATGAGAACAACAACAAAAAAAGCGGCAGGTTGTTCGCCTACCACGCGGGCGGCCCGGGTTCGATTCCCGGCCGATGCATCGTTTTGCTGTTCTCGCTATAATGCTGCCGCGCCGATTGCTCGTTTGAGCTGCGTCAGCCTCAGGAATGTATAGCAGGATTCGCTGTGAGAAGAACCAAACACGCAGCACGCAAGAGACCGTACTTGGACGGACGCGTGCTATATCTGAACTCTAGCGTCAGCCTGGCCCTACAGGCCGCTGTGTTCAGGTGCCGCAAGGGCGATGTACTGTAACCTCAGGCAGTGCTGCTTTCCGTTGGAAGAGCCGCGGCAGCAGTTTAATCTAGCAATTCGGGAAAGCACGTGTAGCAACACAACAGATTCTTGAGAAAGCGCAAACTGTCTATCTCTAATATGCGAGGCTTACCAAGTTTCCTGGGACGTTGGTCGCAAACGTGCCTCGGTAGCGCAGTGGGCAGCGCGTAAGTCTCATAATCTTAAGGTCGTGAGTTCGATCCTCACCTGGGGCATTTAATTTGCTGTACATCATGGCTGAATTAACGGCGTTGCTGTTGCTAGGGAACGAACTGAATTGTCGTTTGTTATCCACAAGGAGTCCACGCCTCAGCGTCAAAATGTTTACATCCAGCTATGGCAAGGTACAGCTTTGACCTTTCTCCTCCCCTGTTATGAGTAAAATATGATGCAAACAGCAATGAATAGTCAGTTTCGAGCTGTGCGCCATGCCAGTCTGTACGCGCAAATATGCTCGCAAACAGAGAACACAACTGAGTCCGGATTCAGCGCGAAATGCCAGAGGAGAGGGAGTTAACCTGACACTTAACGAGCAAATCCGGTGTGGTCTAGTGGCTAGGATACCTGGCTTTCACCCAGGAGGCCCGGGTTCGATTCCCGGTACCGGAAGGGAAGTTTTTGCGCACACGACCCTCCATGTTTTGGCCCTCCAACCCTCGTTTGTCGCCCTCCTTCCGGAGCTTCAACCGAGCGTAATCGGGGAAAACAGGCACGAGATGCAATTACTGTCAGCACCGGGATAAAGGGAGAAGAGGCACTGGTCCCCTGTTGGGCTGCTACCAGCGTCAGTGGCAAGTCGGTGAAGTCGCCAGTTGCGCCAGAAGCCAGCAATTACGCGTTCCAGTTATTCACATTGCCTGCAGCTGCTCCATCCCACAACAAGTGTGAGCCCGGATAGCTCAGTCGGTAGAGCATTAGGCTTTTAACCTAAGGGTCCAGGGTTCGAGTCCCTGTCCGGGCGAAGATTTTAACGCTTCCGTAATGGCTCGTCTCGTAGCGCTGGTAGCCCTGTCGTAATCAGTGCACGGAGTTCGTTTCCTGTCAACATACTGCGCAGAACGGTTTGAGTTTTCACGATTCGAGGGAACTTTTGGCTGCGAGCAGTCGTGGCCGAGTGGTTAAGGCGTCTGACTAGAAATCAGATTCCCTCTGGGAGCGTAGGTTCGAGTCCTACCGACTGCGTCTCTCTTTTTTATTTTTTTGTTTAAGAAGAAGGAGCAGAAAATTTCGCAGTTTGCCTGTCGTTTTGGTACTTCGCTACACCTCACCTCTCACAGCCGTTTATATCGCCTGTCCTCTTGATAAGGGCGAATTCCAAGCGTCAGCTTTCGCGTCAGCCGAGCAAAGTCGGGACAAGTCGGGACATACTACAGGATGGCCTGCGTGGAGCAACGACGGAAAGAAAACGTTAATTTAACAGCACGTGGCTCACATACTCATACGTAAAAATTTGCGCCCGTTGCGGTGGCCGGGAATCGAACCCGGATCAACTGCTTGGAAGGCAACTATGCTCACCATTACACCACCACCGCACAGCCGATGCTCGTAACGCCGCGCTGTGTCGGCTTCCCGCCCGCCGGCAGCGGCCCACGGTGATAGTAGCTGTAGGCGCTTTACGAGGTAGGAGGGTGCATCCACACGCGTTCGGGCAGCGCCTCCACGCACGCTGCGTCTTTGGGCAAGACTCGTCGCCGCGGCCGCAAGGTTACTCACACGATAGTGATGAGCGGTCGCTTTAAGGCAGTGTAGTGGGGGACTCCGCGTGTGTAGCACTTTTTTCGGTTGTATCCGGCGTCGTTGGGTGGCAATCCCACTTTCCCTGCAGACAGCTACTCTGGAATATGCTCGGGAAGCACGGTCGACCGCCCCCAACAAATGCAACTAAAAAAATGAGAACAACAACAAAAAAAGCGGCAGGTTGTTCGCCTACCACGCGGGCGGCCCGGGTTCGATTCCCGGCCGATGCATCGTTTTGCTGTTCTCGCTATAATGCTGCCGCGCCGATTGCTCGTTTGAGCTGCGTCAGCCTCAGGAATGTATAGCAGGATTCGCTGTGAGAAGAACCAAACACGCAGCACGCAAGAGACCGTACTTGGACGGACGCGTGCTATATCTGAACTCTAGCGTCAGCCTGGCCCTACAGGCCGCTGTGTTCAGGTGCCGCAAGGGCGATGTACTGTAACCTCAGGCAGTGCTGCTTTCCGTTGGAAGAGCCGCGGCAGCAGTTTAATCTAGCAATTCGGGAAAGCACGTGTAGCAACACAACAGATTCTTGAGAAAGCGCAAACTGTCTATCTCTAATATGCGAGGCTTACCAAGTTTCCTGGGACGTTGGTCGCAAACGTGCCTCGGTAGCGCAGTGGGCAGCGCGTAAGTCTCATAATCTTAAGGTCGTGAGTTCGATCCTCACCTGGGGCATTTAATTTGCTGTACATCATGGCTGAATTAACGGCGTTGCTGTTGCTAGGGAACGAACTGAATTGTCGTTTGTTATCCACAAGGAGTCCACGCCTCAGCGTCAAAATGTTTACATCCAGCTATGGCAAGGTACAGCTTTGACCTTTCTCCTCCCCTGTTATGAGTAAAATATGATGCAAACAGCAATGAATAGTCAGTTTCGAGCTGTGCGCCATGCCAGTCTGTACGCGCAAATATGCTCGCAAACAGAGAACACAACTGAGTCCGGATTCAGCGCGAAATGCCAGAGGAGAGGGAGTTAACCTGACACTTAACGAGCAAATCCGGTGTGGTCTAGTGGCTAGGATACCTGGCTTTCACCCAGGAGGCCCGGGTTCGATTCCCGGTACCGGAAGGGAAGTTTTTGCGCACACGACCCTCCATGTTTTGGCCCTCCAACCCTCGTTTGTCGCCCTCCTTCCGGAGCTTCAACCGAGCGTAATCGGGGAAAACAGGCACGAGATGCAATTACTGTCAGCACCGGGATAAAGGGAGAAGAGGCACTGGTCCCCTGTTGGGCTGCTACCAGCGTCAGTGGCAAGTCGGTGAAGTCGCCAGTTGCGCCAGAAGCCAGCAATTACGCGTTCCAGTTATTCACATTGCCTGCAGCTGCTCCATCCCACAACAAGTGTGAGCCCGGATAGCTCAGTCGGTAGAGCATTAGGCTTTTAACCTAAGGGTCCAGGGTTCGAGTCCCTGTCCGGGCGAAGATTTTAACGCTTCCGTAATGGCTCGTCTCGTAGCGCTGGTAGCCCTGTCGTAATCAGTGCACGGAGTTCGTTTCCTGTCAACATACTGCGCAGAACGGTTTGAGTTTTCACGATTCGAGGGAACTTTTGGCTGCGAGCAGTCGTGGCCGAGTGGTTAAGGCGTCTGACTAGAAATCAGATTCCCTCTGGGAGCGTAGGTTCGAGTCCTACCGACTGCGTCTCTCTTTTTTATTTTTTTGTTTAAGAAGAAGGAGCAGAAAATTTCGCAGTTTGCCTGTCGTTTTGGTACTTCGCTACACCTCACCTCTCACAGCCGTTTATATCGCCTGTCCTCTTGATAAGGGCGAATTCCAAGCGTCAGCTTTCGCGTCAGCCGAGCAAAGTCGGGACAAGTCGGGACATACTACAGGATGGCCTGCGTGGAGCAACGACGGAAAGAAAACGTTAATTTAACAGCACGTGGCTCACATACTCATACGTAAAAATTTGCGCCCGTTGCGGTGGCCGGGAATCGAACCCGGATCAACTGCTTGGAAGGCAACTATGCTCACCATTACACCACCACCGCACAGCCGATGCTCGTAACGCCGCGCTGTGTCGGCTTCCCGCCCGCCGGCAGCGGCCCACGGTGATAGTAGCTGTAGGCGCTTTACGAGGTAGGAGGGTGCATCCACACGCGTTCGGGCAGCGCCTCCACGCACGCTGCGTCTTTGGGCAAGACTCGTCGCCGCGGCCGCAAGGTTACTCACACGATAGTGATGAGCGGTCGCTTTAAGGCAGTGTAGTGGGGGACTCCGCGTGTGTAGCACTTTTTTCGGTTGTATCCGGCGTCGTTGGGTGGCAATCCCACTTTCCCTGCAGACAGCTACTCTGGAATATGCTCGGGAAGCACGGTCGACCGCCCCCAACAAATGCAACTAAAAAAATGAGAACAACAACAAAAAAAGCGGCAGGTTGTTCGCCTACCACGCGGGCGGCCCGGGTTCGATTCCCGGCCGATGCATCGTTTTGCTGTTCTCGCTATAATGCTGCCGCGCCGATTGCTCGTTTGAGCTGCGTCAGCCTCAGGAATGTATAGCAGGATTCGCTGTGAGAAGAACCAAACACGCAGCACGCAAGAGACCGTACTTGGACGGACGCGTGCTATATCTGAACTCTAGCGTCAGCCTGGCCCTACAGGCCGCTGTGTTCAGGTGCCGCAAGGGCGATGTACTGTAACCTCAGGCAGTGCTGCTTTCCGTTGGAAGAGCCGCGGCAGCAGTTTAATCTAGCAATTCGGGAAAGCACGTGTAGCAACACAACAGATTCTTGAGAAAGCGCAAACTGTCTATCTCTAATATGCGAGGCTTACCAAGTTTCCTGGGACGTTGGTCGCAAACGTGCCTCGGTAGCGCAGTGGGCAGCGCGTAAGTCTCATAATCTTAAGGTCGTGAGTTCGATCCTCACCTGGGGCATTTAATTTGCTGTACATCATGGCTGAATTAACGGCGTTGCTGTTGCTAGGGAACGAACTGAATTGTCGTTTGTTATCCACAAGGAGTCCACGCCTCAGCGTCAAAATGTTTACATCCAGCTATGGCAAGGTACAGCTTTGACCTTTCTCCTCCCCTGTTATGAGTAAAATATGATGCAAACAGCAATGAATAGTCAGTTTCGAGCTGTGCGCCATGCCAGTCTGTACGCGCAAATATGCTCGCAAACAGAGAACACAACTGAGTCCGGATTCAGCGCGAAATGCCAGAGGAGAGGGAGTTAACCTGACACTTAACGAGCAAATCCGGTGTGGTCTAGTGGCTAGGATACCTGGCTTTCACCCAGGAGGCCCGGGTTCGATTCCCGGTACCGGAAGGGAAGTTTTTGCGCACACGACCCTCCATGTTTTGGCCCTCCAACCCTCGTTTGTCGCCCTCCTTCCGGAGCTTCAACCGAGCGTAATCGGGGAAAACAGGCACGAGATGCAATTACTGTCAGCACCGGGATAAAGGGAGAAGAGGCACTGGTCCCCTGTTGGGCTGCTACCAGCGTCAGTGGCAAGTCGGTGAAGTCGCCAGTTGCGCCAGAAGCCAGCAATTACGCGTTCCAGTTATTCACATTGCCTGCAGCTGCTCCATCCCACAACAAGTGTGAGCCCGGATAGCTCAGTCGGTAGAGCATTAGGCTTTTAACCTAAGGGTCCAGGGTTCGAGTCCCTGTCCGGGCGAAGATTTTAACGCTTCCGTAATGGCTCGTCTCGTAGCGCTGGTAGCCCTGTCGTAATCAGTGCACGGAGTTCGTTTCCTGTCAACATACTGCGCAGAACGGTTTGAGTTTTCACGATTCGAGGGAACTTTTGGCTGCGAGCAGTCGTGGCCGAGTGGTTAAGGCGTCTGACTAGAAATCAGATTCCCTCTGGGAGCGTAGGTTCGAGTCCTACCGACTGCGTCTCTCTTTTTTATTTTTTTGTTTAAGAAGAAGGAGCAGAAAATTTCGCAGTTTGCCTGTCGTTTTGGTACTTCGCTACACCTCACCTCTCACAGCCGTTTATATCGCCTGTCCTCTTGATAAGGGCGAATTCCAAGCGTCAGCTTTCGCGTCAGCCGAGCAAAGTCGGGACAAGTCGGGACATACTACAGGATGGCCTGCGTGGAGCAACGACGGAAAGAAAACGTTAATTTAACAGCACGTGGCTCACATACTCATACGTAAAAATTTGCGCCCGTTGCGGTGGCCGGGAATCGAACCCGGATCAACTGCTTGGAAGGCAACTATGCTCACCATTACACCACCACCGCACAGCCGATGCTCGTAACGCCGCGCTGTGTCGGCTTCCCGCCCGCCGGCAGCGGCCCACGGTGATAGTAGCTGTAGGCGCTTTACGAGGTAGGAGGGTGCATCCACACGCGTTCGGGCAGCGCCTCCACGCACGCTGCGTCTTTGGGCAAGACTCGTCGCCGCGGCCGCAAGGTTACTCACACGATAGTGATGAGCGGTCGCTTTAAGGCAGTGTAGTGGGGGACTCCGCGTGTGTAGCACTTTTTTCGGTTGTATCCGGCGTCGTTGGGTGGCAATCCCACTTTCCCTGCAGACAGCTACTCTGGAATATGCTCGGGAAGCACGGTCGACCGCCCCCAACAAATGCAACTAAAAAAATGAGAACAACAACAAAAAAAGCGGCAGGTTGTTCGCCTACCACGCGGGCGGCCCGGGTTCGATTCCCGGCCGATGCATCGTTTTGCTGTTCTCGCTATAATGCTGCCGCGCCGATTGCTCGTTTGAGCTGCGTCAGCCTCAGGAATGTATAGCAGGATTCGCTGTGAGAAGAACCAAACACGCAGCACGCAAGAGACCGTACTTGGACGGACGCGTGCTATATCTGAACTCTAGCGTCAGCCTGGCCCTACAGGCCGCTGTGTTCAGGTGCCGCAAGGGCGATGTACTGTAACCTCAGGCAGTGCTGCTTTCCGTTGGAAGAGCCGCGGCAGCAGTTTAATCTAGCAATTCGGGAAAGCACGTGTAGCAACACAACAGATTCTTGAGAAAGCGCAAACTGTCTATCTCTAATATGCGAGGCTTACCAAGTTTCCTGGGACGTTGGTCGCAAACGTGCCTCGGTAGCGCAGTGGGCAGCGCGTAAGTCTCATAATCTTAAGGTCGTGAGTTCGATCCTCACCTGGGGCATTTAATTTGCTGTACATCATGGCTGAATTAACGGCGTTGCTGTTGCTAGGGAACGAACTGAATTGTCGTTTGTTATCCACAAGGAGTCCACGCCTCAGCGTCAAAATGTTTACATCCAGCTATGGCAAGGTACAGCTTTGACCTTTCTCCTCCCCTGTTATGAGTAAAATATGATGCAAACAGCAATGAATAGTCAGTTTCGAGCTGTGCGCCATGCCAGTCTGTACGCGCAAATATGCTCGCAAACAGAGAACACCACTGAGTCCGGATTCAGCGCGAAATGCCAGAGGAGAGGGAGTTAACCTGACACTTAACGAGCAAATCCGGTGTGGTCTAGTGGCTAGGATACCTGGCTTTCACCCAGGAGGCCCGGGTTCGATTCCCGGTACCGGAAGGGAAGTTTTTGCGCACACGACCCTCCATGTTTTGGCCCTCCAACCCTCGTTTGTCGCCCTCCTTCCGGAGCTTCAACCGAGCGTAATCGGGGAAAACAGGCACGAGATGCAATTACTGTCAGCACCGGGATAAAGGGAGAAGAGGCACTGGTCCCCTGTTGGGCTGCTACCAGCGTCAGTGGCAAGTCGGTGAAGTCGCCAGTTGCGCCAGAAGCCAGCAATTACGCGTTCCAGTTATTCACATTGCCTGCAGCTGCTCCATCCCACAACAAGTGTGAGCCCGGATAGCTCAGTCGGTAGAGCATTAGGCTTTTAACCTAAGGGTCCAGGGTTCGAGTCCCTGTCCGGGCGAAGATTTTAACGCTTCCGTAATGGCTCGTCTCGTAGCGCTGGTAGCCCTGTCGTAATCAGTGCACGGAGTTCGTTTCCTGTCAACATACTGCGCAGAACGGTTTGAGTTTTCACGATTCGAGGGAACTTTTGGCTGCGAGCAGTCGTGGCCGAGTGGTTAAGGCGTCTGACTAGAAATCAGATTCCCTCTGGGAGCGTAGGTTCGAGTCCTACCGACTGCGTCTCTCTTTTTTATTTTTTTGTTTAAGAAGAAGGAGCAGAAAATTTCGCAGTTTGCCTGTCGTTTTGGTACTTCGCTACACCTCACCTCTCACAGCCGTTTATATCGCCTGTCCTCTTGATAAGGGCGAATTCCAAGCGTCAGCTTTCGCGTCAGCCGAGCAAAGTCGGGACAAGTCGGGACATACTACAGGATGGCCTGCGTGGAGCAACGACGGAAAGAAAACGTTAATTTAACAGCACGTGGCTCACATACTCATACGTAAAAATTTGCGCCCGTTGCGGTGGCCGGGAATCGAACCCGGATCAACTGCTTGGAAGGCAACTATGCTCACCATTACACCACCACCGCACAGCCGATGCTCGTAACGCCGCGCTGTGTCGGCTTCCCGCCCGCCGGCAGCGGCCCACGGTGATAGTAGCTGTAGGCGCTTTACGAGGTAGGAGGGTGCATCCACACGCGTTCGGGCAGCGCCTCCACGCACGCTGCGTCTTTGGGCAAGACTCGTCGCCGCGGCCGCAAGGTTACTCACACGATAGTGATGAGCGGTCGCTTTAAGGCAGTGTAGTGGGGGACTCCGCGTGTGTAGCACTTTTTTCGGTTGTATCCGGCGTCGTTGGGTGGCAATCCCACTTTCCCTGCAGACAGCTACTCTGGAATATGCTCGGGAAGCACGGTCGACCGCCCCCAACAAATGCAACTAAAAAAATGAGAACAACAACAAAAAAAGCGGCAGGTTGTTCGCCTACCACGCGGGCGGCCCGGGTTCGATTCCCGGCCGATGCATCGTTTTGCTGTTCTCGCTATAATGCTGCCGCGCCGATTGCTCGTTTGAGCTGCGTCAGCCTCAGGAATGTATAGCAGGATTCGCTGTGAGAAGAACCAAACACGCAGCACGCAAGAGACCGTACTTGGACGGACGCGTGCTATATCTGAACTCTAGCGTCAGCCTGGCCCTACAGGCCGCTGTGTTCAGGTGCCGCAAGGGCGATGTACTGTAACCTCAGGCAGTGCTGCTTTCCGTTGGAAGAGCCGCGGCAGCAGTTTAATCTAGCAATTCGGGAAAGCACGTGTAGCAACACAACAGATTCTTGAGAAAGCGCAAACTGTCTATCTCTAATATGCGAGGCTTACCAAGTTTCCTGGGACGTTGGTCGCAAACGTGCCTCGGTAGCGCAGTGGGCAGCGCGTAAGTCTCATAATCTTAAGGTCGTGAGTTCGATCCTCACCTGGGGCATTTAATTTGCTGTACATCATGGCTGAATTAACGGCGTTGCTGTTGCTAGGGAACGAACTGAATTGTCGTTTGTTATCCACAAGGAGTCCACGCCTCAGCGTCAAAATGTTTACATCCAGCTATGGCAAGGTACAGCTTTGACCTTTCTCCTCCCCTGTTATGAGTAAAATATGATGCAAACAGCAATGAATAGTCAGTTTCGAGCTGTGCGCCATGCCAGTCTGTACGCGCAAATATGCTCGCAAACAGAGAACACCACTGAGTCCGGATTCAGCGCGAAATGCCAGAGGAGAGGGAGTTAACCTGACACTTAACGAGCAAATCCGGTGTGGTCTAGTGGCTAGGATACCTGGCTTTCACCCAGGAGGCCCGGGTTCGATTCCCGGTACCGGAAGGGAAGTTTTTGCGCACACGACCCTCCATGTTTTGGCCCTCCAACCCTCGTTTGTCGCCCTCCTTCCGGAGCTTCAACCGAGCGTAATCGGGGAAAACAGGCACGAGATGCAATTACTGTCAGCACCGGGATAAAGGGAGAAGAGGCACTGGTCCCCTGTTGGGCTGCTACCAGCGTCAGTGGCAAGTCGGTGAAGTCGCCAGTTGCGCCAGAAGCCAGCAATTACGCGTTCCAGTTATTCACATTGCCTGCAGCTGCTCCATCCCACAACAAGTGTGAGCCCGGATAGCTCAGTCGGTAGAGCATTAGGCTTTTAACCTAAGGGTCCAGGGTTCGAGTCCCTGTCCGGGCGAAGATTTTAACGCTTCCGTAATGGCTCGTCTCGTAGCGCTGGTAGCCCTGTCGTAATCAGTGCACGGAGTTCGTTTCCTGTCAACATACTGCGCAGAACGGTTTGAGTTTTCACGATTCGAGGGAACTTTTGGCTGCGAGCAGTCGTGGCCGAGTGGTTAAGGCGTCTGACTAGAAATCAGATTCCCTCTGGGAGCGTAGGTTCGAGTCCTACCGACTGCGTCTCTCTTTTTTATTTTTTTGTTTAAGAAGAAGGAGCAGAAAATTTCGCAGTTTGCCTGTCGTTTTGGTACTTCGCTACACCTCACCTCTCACAGCCGTTTATATCGCCTGTCCTCTTGATAAGGGCGAATTCCAAGCGTCAGCTTTCGCGTCAGCCGAGCAAAGTCGGGACAAGTCGGGACATACTACAGGATGGCCTGCGTGGAGCAACGACGGAAAGAAAACGTTAATTTAACAGCACGTGGCTCACATACTCATACGTAAAAATTTGCGCCCGTTGCGGTGGCCGGGAATCGAACCCGGATCAACTGCTTGGAAGGCAACTATGCTCACCATTACACCACCACCGCACAGCCGATGCTCGTAACGCCGCGCTGTGTCGGCTTCCCGCCCGCCGGCAGCGGCCCACGGTGATAGTAGCTGTAGGCGCTTTACGAGGTAGGAGGGTGCATCCACACGCGTTCGGGCAGCGCCTCCACGCACGCTGCGTCTTTGGGCAAGACTCGTCGCCGCGGCCGCAAGGTTACTCACACGATAGTGATGAGCGGTCGCTTTAAGGCAGTGTAGTGGGGGACTCCGCGTGTGTAGCACTTTTTTCGGTTGTATCCGGCGTCGTTGGGTGGCAATCCCACTTTCCCTGCA
Source organism: Schistocerca americana (assembly GCF_021461395.2). Taxonomy (NCBI): domain Eukaryota; kingdom Metazoa; phylum Arthropoda; class Insecta; order Orthoptera; family Acrididae; genus Schistocerca; species Schistocerca americana. The sequence continues at coordinate 40,233 of NW_025726457.1, read as the reverse complement.
GACAGCTACTCTGGAATATGCTCGGGAAGCACGGTCGACCGCCCCCAACAAATGCAACTAAAAAAATGAGAACAACAACAAAAAAAGCGGCAGGTTGTTCGCCTACCACGCGGGCGGCCCGGGTTCGATTCCCGGCCGATGCATCGTTTTGCTGTTCTCGCTATAATGCTGCCGCGCCGATTGCTCGTTTGAGCTGCGTCAGCCTCAGGAATGTATAGCAGGATTCGCTGTGAGAAGAACCAAACACGCAGCACGCAAGAGACCGTACTTGGACGGACGCGTGCTATATCTGAACTCTAGCGTCAGCCTGGCCCTACAGGCCGCTGTGTTCAGGTGCCGCAAGGGCGATGTACTGTAACCTCAGGCAGTGCTGCTTTCCGTTGGAAGAGCCGCGGCAGCAGTTTAATCTAGCAATTCGGGAAAGCACGTGTAGCAACACAACAGATTCTTGAGAAAGCGCAAACTGTCTATCTCTAATATGCGAGACTTACCAAGTTTCCTGGGACGTTGGTCGCAAACGTGCCTCGGTAGCGCAGTGGGCAGCGCGTAAGTCTCATAATCTTAAGGTCGTGAGTTCGATCCTCACCTGGGGCATTTAATTTGCTGTACATCATGGCTGAATTAACGGCGTTGCTGTTGCTAGGGAACGAACTGAATTGTCGTTTGTTATCCACAAGGAGTCCACGCCTCAGCGTCAAAATGTTTACATCCAGCTATGGCAAGGTACAGCTTTGACCTTTCTCCTCCCCTGTTATGAGTAAAATATGATGCAAACAGCAATGAATAGTCAGTTTCGAGCTGTGCGCCATGCCAGTCTGTACGCGCAAATATGCTCGCAAACAGAGAACACCACTGAGTCCGGATTCAGCGCGAAATGCCAGAGGAGAGGGAGTTAACCTGACACTTAACGAGCAAATCCGGTGTGGTCTAGTGGCTAGGATACCTGGCTTTCACCCAGGAGGCCCGGGTTCGATTCCCGGTACCGGAAGGGAAGTTTTTGCGCACACGACCCTCCATGTTTTGGCCCTCCAACCCTCGTTTGTCGCCCTCCTTCCGGAGCTTCAACCGAGCGTAATCGGGGAAAACAGGCACGAGATGCAATTACTGTCAGCACCGGGATAAAGGGAGAAGAGGCACTGGTCCCCTGTTGGGCTGCTACCAGCGTCAGTGGCAAGTCGGTGAAGTCGCCAGTTGCGCCAGAAGCCAGCAATTACGCGTTCCAGTTATTCACATTGCCTGCAGCTGCTCCATCCCACAACAAGTGTGAGCCCGGATAGCTCAGTCGGTAGAGCATTAGGCTTTTAACCTAAGGGTCCAGGGTTCGAGTCCCTGTCCGGGCGAAGATTTTAACGCTTCCGTAATGGCTCGTCTCGTAGCGCTGGTAGCCCTGTCGTAATCAGTGCACGGAGTTCGTTTCCTGTCAACATACTGCGCAGAACGGTTTGAGTTTTCACGATTCGAGGGAACTTTTGGCTGCGAGCAGTCGTGGCCGAGTGGTTAAGGCGTCTGACTAGAAATCAGATTCCCTCTGGGAGCGTAGGTTCGAGTCCTACCGACTGCGTCTCTCTTTTTTATTTTTTTGTTTAAGAAGAAGGAGCAGAAAATTTCGCAGTTTGCCTGTCGTTTTGGTACTTCGCTACACCTCACCTCTCACAGCCGTTTATATCGCCTGTCCTCTTGATAAGGGCGAATTCCAAGCGTCAGCTTTCGCGTCAGCCGAGCAAAGTCGGGACAAGTCGGGACATACTACAGGATGGCCTGCGTGGAGCAACGACGGAAAGAAAACGTTAATTTAACAGCACGTGGCTCACATACTCATACGTAAAAATTTGCGCCCGTTGCGGTGGCCGGGAATCGAACCCGGATCAACTGCTTGGAAGGCAACTATGCTCACCATTACACCACCACCGCACAGCCGATGCTCGTAACGCCGCGCTGTGTCGGCTTCTCGCCCGCCGGCAGCGGCCCACGGTGATAGTAGCTGTAGGCGCTTTACGAGGTAGGAGGGTGCATCCACACGCGTTCGGGCAGCGCCTCCACGCACGCTGCGTCTTTGGGCAAGACTCGTCGCCGCGGCCGCAAGGTTACTCACACGATAGTGATGAGCGGTCGCTTTAAGGCAGTGTAGTGGGGGACTCCGCGTGTGTAGCACTTTTTTCGGTTGTATCCGGCGTCGTTGGGTGGCAATCCCACTTTCCCTGCAGACAGCTACTCTGGAATATGCTCGGGAAGCACGGTCGACCGCCCCCAACAAATGCAACTAAAAAAATGAGAACAACAACAAAAAAAGCGGCAGGTTGTTCGCCTACCACGCGGGCGGCCCGGGTTCGATTCCCGGCCGATGCATCGTTTTGCTGTTCTCGCTATAATGCTGCCGCGCCGATTGCTCGTTTGAGCTGCGTCAGCCTCAGGAATGTATAGCAGGATTCGCTGTGAGAAGAACCAAACACGCAGCACGCAAGAGACCGTACTTGGACGGACGCGTGCTATATCTGAACTCTAGCGTCAGCCTGGCCCTACAGGCCGCTGTGTTCAGGTGCCGCAAGGGCGATGTACTGTAACCTCAGGCAGTGCTGCTTTCCGTTGGAAGAGCCGCGGCAGCAGTTTAATCTAGCAATTCGGGAAAGCACGTGTAGCAACACAACAGATTCTTGAGAAAGCGCAAACTGTCTATCTCTAATATGCGAGGCTTACCAAGTTTCCTGGGACGTTGGTCGCAAACGTGCCTCGGTAGCGCAGTGGGCAGCGCGTAAGTCTCATAATCTTAAGGTCGTGAGTTCGATCCTCACCTGGGGCATTTAATTTGCTGTACATCATGGCTGAATTAACGGCGTTGCTGTTGCTAGGGAACGAACTGAATTGTCGTTTGTTATCCACAAGGAGTCCACGCCTCAGCGTCAAAATGTTTACATCCAGCTATGGCAAGGTACAGCTTTGACCTTTCTCCTCCCCTGTTATGAGTAAAATATGATGCAAACAGCAATGAATAGTCAGTTTCGAGCTGTGCGCCATGCCAGTCTGTACGCGCAAATATGCTCGCAAACAGAGAACACCACTGAGTCCGGATTCAGCGCGAAATGCCAGAGGAGAGGGAGTTAACCTGACACTTAACGAGCAAATCCGGTGTGGTCTAGTGGCTAGGATACCTGGCTTTCACCCAGGAGGCCCGGGTTCGATTCCCGGTACCGGAAGGGAAGTTTTTGCGCACACGACCCTCCATGTTTTGGCCCTCCAACCCTCGTTTGTCGCCCTCCTTCCGGAGCTTCAACCGAGCGTAATCGGGGAAAACAGGCACGAGATGCAATTACTGTCAGCACCGGGATAAAGGGAGAAGAGGCACTGGTCCCCTGTTGGGCTGCTACCAGCGTCAGTGGCAAGTCGGTGAAGTCGCCAGTTGCGCCAGAAGCCAGCAATTACGCGTTCCAGTTATTCACATTGCCTGCAGCTGCTCCATCCCACAACAAGTGTGAGCCCGGATAGCTCAGTCGGTAGAGCATTAGGCTTTTAACCTAAGGGTCCAGGGTTCGAGTCCCTGTCCGGGCGAAGATTTTAACGCTTCCGTAATGGCTCGTCTCGTAGCGCTGGTAGCCCTGTCGTAATCAGTGCACGGAGTTCGTTTCCTGTCAACATACTGCGCAGAACGGTTTGAGTTTTCACGATTCGAGGGAACTTTTGGCTGCGAGCAGTCGTGGCCGAGTGGTTAAGGCGTCTGACTAGAAATCAGATTCCCTCTGGGAGCGTAGGTTCGAGTCCTACCGACTGCGTCTCTCTTTTTTATTTTTTTGTTTAAGAAGAAGGAGCAGAAAATTTCGCAGTTTGCCTGTCGTTTTGGTACTTCGCTACACCTCACCTCTCACAGCCGTTTATATCGCCTGTCCTCTTGATAAGGGCGAATTCCAAGCGTCAGCTTTCGCGTCAGCCGAGCAAAGTCGGGACAAGTCGGGACATACTACAGGATGGCCTGCGTGGAGCAACGACGGAAAGAAAACGTTAATTTAACAGCACGTGGCTCACATACTCATACGTAAAAATTTGCGCCCGTTGCGGTGGCCGGGAATCGAACCCGGATCAACTGCTTGGAAGGCAACTATGCTCACCATTACACCACCACCGCACAGCCGATGCTCGTAACGCCGCGCTGTGTCGGCTTCTCGCCCGCCGGCAGCGGCCCACGGTGATAGTAGCTGTAGGCGCTTTACGAGGTAGGAGGGTGCATCCACACGCGTTCGGGCAGCGCCTCCACGCACGCTGCGTCTTTGGGCAAGACTCGTCGCCGCGGCCGCAAGGTTACTCACACGATAGTGATGAGCGGTCGCTTTAAGGCAGTGTAGTGGGGGACTCCGCGTGTGTAGCACTTTTTTCGGTTGTATCCGGCGTCGTTGGGTGGCAATCCCACTTTCCCTGCAGACAGCTACTCTGGAATATGCTCGGGAAGCACGGTCGACCGCCCCCAACAAATGCAACTAAAAAAATGAGAACAACAACAAAAAAAGCGGCAGGTTGTTCGCCTACCACGCGGGCGGCCCGGGTTCGATTCCCGGCCGATGCATCGTTTTGCTGTTCTCGCTATAATGCTGCCGCGCCGATTGCTCGTTTGAGCTGCGTCAGCCTCAGGAATGTATAGCAGGATTCGCTGTGAGAAGAACCAAACACGCAGCACGCAAGAGACCGTACTTGGACGGACGCGTGCTATATCTGAACTCTAGCGTCAGCCTGGCCCTACAGGCCGCTGTGTTCAGGTGCCGCAAGGGCGATGTACTGTAACCTCAGGCAGTGCTGCTTTCCGTTGGAAGAGCCGCGGCAGCAGTTTAATCTAGCAATTCGGGAAAGCACGTGTAGCAACACAACAGATTCTTGAGAAAGCGCAAACTGTCTATCTCTAATATGCGAGGCTTACCAAGTTTCCTGGGACGTTGGTCGCAAACGTGCCTCGGTAGCGCAGTGGGCAGCGCGTAAGTCTCATAATCTTAAGGTCGTGAGTTCGATCCTCACCTGGGGCATTTAATTTGCTGTACATCATGGCTGAATTAACGGCGTTGCTGTTGCTAGGGAACGAACTGAATTGTCGTTTGTTATCCACAAGGAGTCCACGCCTCAGCGTCAAAATGTTTACATCCAGCTATGGCAAGGTACAGCTTTGACCTTTCTCCTCCCCTGTTATGAGTAAAATATGATGCAAACAGCAATGAATAGTCAGTTTCGAGCTGTGCGCCATGCCAGTCTGTACGCGCAAATATGCTCGCAAACAGAGAACACCACTGAGTCCGGATTCAGCGCGAAATGCCAGAGGAGAGGGAGTTAACCTGACACTTAACGAGCAAATCCGGTGTGGTCTAGTGGCTAGGATACCTGGCTTTCACCCAGGAGGCCCGGGTTCGATTCCCGGTACCGGAAGGGAAGTTTTTGCGCACACGACCCTCCATGTTTTGGCCCTCCAACCCTCGTTTGTCGCCCTCCTTCCGGAGCTTCAACCGAGCGTAATCGGGGAAAACAGGCACGAGATGCAATTACTGTCAGCACCGGGATAAAGGGAGAAGAGGCACTGGTCCCCTGTTGGGCTGCTACCAGCGTCAGTGGCAAGTCGGTGAAGTCGCCAGTTGCGCCAGAAGCCAGCAATTACGCGTTCCAGTTATTCACATTGCCTGCAGCTGCTCCATCCCACAACAAGTGTGAGCCCGGATAGCTCAGTCGGTAGAGCATTAGGCTTTTAACCTAAGGGTCCAGGGTTCGAGTCCCTGTCCGGGCGAAGATTTTAACGCTTCCGTAATGGCTCGTCTCGTAGCGCTGGTAGCCCTGTCGTAATCAGTGCACGGAGTTCGTTTCCTGTCAACATACTGCGCAGAACGGTTTGAGTTTTCACGATTCGAGGGAACTTTTGGCTGCGAGCAGTCGTGGCCGAGTGGTTAAGGCGTCTGACTAGAAATCAGATTCCCTCTGGGAGCGTAGGTTCGAGTCCTACCGACTGCGTCTCTCTTTTTTATTTTTTTGTTTAAGAAGAAGGAGCAGAAAATTTCGCAGTTTGCCTGTCGTTTTGGTACTTCGCTACACCTCACCTCTCACAGCCGTTTATATCGCCTGTCCTCTTGATAAGGGCGAATTCCAAGCGTCAGCTTTCGCGTCAGCCGAGCAAAGTCGGGACAAGTCGGGACATACTACAGGATGGCCTGCGTGGAGCAACGACGGAAAGAAAACGTTAATTTAACAGCACGTGGCTCACATACTCATACGTAAAAATTTGCGCCCGTTGCGGTGGCCGGGAATCGAACCCGGATCAACTGCTTGGAAGGCAACTATGCTCACCATTACACCACCACCGCACAGCCGATGCTCGTAACGCCGCGCTGTGTCGGCTTCCCGCCCGCCGGCAGCGGCCCACGGTGATAGTAGCTGTAGGCGCTTTACGAGGTAGGAGGGTGCATCCACACGCGTTCGGGCAGCGCCTCCACGCACGCTGCGTCTTTGGGCAAGACTCGTCGCCGCGGCCGCAAGGTTACTCACACGATAGTGATGAGCGGTCGCTTTAAGGCAGTGTAGTGGGGGACTCCGCGTGTGTAGCACTTTTTTCGGTTGTATCCGGCGTCGTTGGGTGGCAATCCCACTTTCCCTGCAGACAGCTACTCTGGAATATGCTCGGGAAGCACGGTCGACCGCCCCCAACAAATGCAACTAAAAAAATGAGAACAACAACAAAAAAAGCGGCAGGTTGTTCGCCTACCACGCGGGCGGCCCGGGTTCGATTCCCGGCCGATGCATCGTTTTGCTGTTCTCGCTATAATGCTGCCGCGCCGATTGCTCGTTTGAGCTGCGTCAGCCTCAGGAATGTATAGCAGGATTCGCTGTGAGAAGAACCAAACACGCAGCACGCAAGAGACCGTACTTGGACGGACGCGTGCTATATCTGAACTCTAGCGTCAGCCTGGCCCTACAGGCCGCTGTGTTCAGGTGCCGCAAGGGCGATGTACTGTAACCTCAGGCAGTGCTGCTTTCCGTTGGAAGAGCCGCGGCAGCAGTTTAATCTAGCAATTCGGGAAAGCACGTGTAGCAACACAACAGATTCTTGAGAAAGCGCAAACTGTCTATCTCTAATATGCGAGGCTTACCAAGTTTCCTGGGACGTTGGTCGCAAACGTGCCTCGGTAGCGCAGTGGGCAGCGCGTAAGTCTCATAATCTTAAGGTCGTGAGTTCGATCCTCACCTGGGGCATTTAATTTGCTGTACATCATGGCTGAATTAACGGCGTTGCTGTTGCTAGGGAACGAACTGAATTGTCGTTTGTTATCCACAAGGAGTCCACGCCTCAGCGTCAAAATGTTTACATCCAGCTATGGCAAGGTACAGCTTTGACCTTTCTCCTCCCCTGTTATGAGTAAAATATGATGCAAACAGCAATGAATAGTCAGTTTCGAGCTGTGCGCCATGCCAGTCTGTACGCGCAAATATGCTCGCAAACAGAGAACACCACTGAGTCCGGATTCAGCGCGAAATGCCAGAGGAGAGGGAGTTAACCTGACACTTAACGAGCAAATCCGGTGTGGTCTAGTGGCTAGGATACCTGGCTTTCACCCAGGAGGCCCGGGTTCGATTCCCGGTACCGGAAGGGAAGTTTTTGCGCACACGACCCTCCATGTTTTGGCCCTCCAACCCTCGTTTGTCGCCCTCCTTCCGGAGCTTCAACCGAGCGTAATCGGGGAAAACAGGCACGAGATGCAATTACTGTCAGCACCGGGATAAAGGGAGAAGAGGCACTGGTCCCCTGTTGGGCTGCTACCAGCGTCAGTGGCAAGTCGGTGAAGTCGCCAGTTGCGCCAGAAGCCAGCAATTACGCGTTCCAGTTATTCACATTGCCTGCAGCTGCTCCATCCCACAACAAGTGTGAGCCCGGATAGCTCAGTCGGTAGAGCATTAGGCTTTTAACCTAAGGGTCCAGGGTTCGAGTCCCTGTCCGGGCGAAGATTTTAACGCTTCCGTAATGGCTCGTCTCGTAGCGCTGGTAGCCCTGTCGTAATCAGTGCACGGAGTTCGTTTCCTGTCAACATACTGCGCAGAACGGTTTGAGTTTTCACGATTCGAGGGAACTTTTGGCTGCGAGCAGTCGTGGCCGAGTGGTTAAGGCGTCTGACTAGAAATCAGATTCCCTCTGGGAGCGTAGGTTCGAGTCCTACCGACTGCGTCTCTCTTTTTTATTTTTTTGTTTAAGAAGAAGGAGCAGAAAATTTCGCAGTTTGCCTGTCGTTTTGGTACTTCGCTACACCTCACCTCTCACAGCCGTTTATATCGCCTGTCCTCTTGATAAGGGCGAATTCCAAGCGTCAGCTTTCGCGTCAGCCGAGCAAAGTCGGGACAAGTCGGGACATACTACAGGATGGCCTGCGTGGAGCAACGACGGAAAGAAAACGTTAATTTAACAGCACGTGGCTCACATACTCATACGTAAAAATTTGCGCCCGTTGCGGTGGCCGGGAATCGAACCCGGATCAACTGCTTGGAAGGCAACTATGCTCACCATTACACCACCACCGCACAGCCGATGCTCGTAACGCCGCGCTGTGTCGGCTTCCCGCCCGCCGGCAGCGGCCCACGGTGATAGTAGCTGTAGGCGCTTTACGAGGTAGGAGGGTGCATCCACACGCGTTCGGGCAGCGCCTCCACGCACGCTGCGTCTTTGGGCAAGACTCGTCGCCGCGGCCGCAAGGTTACTCACACGATAGTGATGAGCGGTCGCTTTAAGGCAGTGTAGTGGGGGACTCCGCGTGTGTAGCACTTTTTTCGGTTGTATCCGGCGTCGTTGGGTGGCAATCCCACTTTCCCTGCAGACAGCTACTCTGGAATATGCTCGGGAAGCACGGTCGACCGCCCCCAACAAATGCAACTAAAAAAATGAGAACAACAACAAAAAAAGCGGCAGGTTGTTCGCCTACCACGCGGGCGGCCCGGGTTCGATTCCCGGCCGATGCATCGTTTTGCTGTTCTCGCTATAATGCTGCCGCGCCGATTGCTCGTTTGAGCTGCGTCAGCCTCAGGAATGTATAGCAGGATTCGCTGTGAGAAGAACCAAACACGCAGCACGCAAGAGACCGTACTTGGACGGACGCGTGCTATATCTGAACTCTAGCGTCAGCCTGGCCCTACAGGCCGCTGTGTTCAGGTGCCGCAAGGGCGATGTACTGTAACCTCAGGCAGTGCTGCTTTCCGTTGGAAGAGCCGCGGCAGCAGTTTAATCTAGCAATTCGGGAAAGCACGTGTAGCAACACAACAGATTCTTGAGAAAGCGCAAACTGTCTATCTCTAATATGCGAGACTTACCAAGTTTCCTGGGACGTTGGTCGCAAACGTGCCTCGGTAGCGCAGTGGGCAGCGCGTAAGTCTCATAATCTTAAGGTCGTGAGTTCGATCCTCACCTGGGGCATTTAATTTGCTGTACATCATGGCTGAATTAACGGCGTTGCTGTTGCTAGGGAACGAACTGAATTGTCGTTTGTTATCCACAAGGAGTCCACGCCTCAGCGTCAAAATGTTTACATCCAGCTATGGCAAGGTACAGCTTTGACCTTTCTCCTCCCCTGTTATGAGTAAAATATGATGCAAACAGCAATGAATAGTCAGTTTCGAGCTGTGCGCCATGCCAGTCTGTACGCGCAAATATGCTCGCAAACAGAGAACACCACTGAGTCCGGATTCAGCGCGAAATGCCAGAGGAGAGGGAGTTAACCTGACACTTAACGAGCAAATCCGGTGTGGTCTAGTGGCTAGGATACCTGGCTTTCACCCAGGAGGCCCGGGTTCGATTCCCGGTACCGGAAGGGAAGTTTTTGCGCACACGACCCTCCATGTTTTGGCCCTCCAACCCTCGTTTGTCGCCCTCCTTCCGGAGCTTCAACCGAGCGTAATCGGGGAAAACAGGCACGAGATGCAATTACTGTCAGCACCGGGATAAAGGGAGAAGAGGCACTGGTCCCCTGTTGGGCTGCTACCAGCGTCAGTGGCAAGTCGGTGAAGTCGCCAGTTGCGCCAGAAGCCAGCAATTACGCGTTCCAGTTATTCACATTGCCTGCAGCTGCTCCATCCCACAACAAGTGTGAGCCCGGATAGCTCAGTCGGTAGAGCATTAGGCTTTTAACCTAAGGGTCCAGGGTTCGAGTCCCTGTCCGGGCGAAGATTTTAACGCTTCCGTAATGGCTCGTCTCGTAGCGCTGGTAGCCCTGTCGTAATCAGTGCACGGAGTTCGTTTCCTGTCAACATACTGCGCAGAACGGTTTGAGTTTTCACGATTCGAGGGAACTTTTGGCTGCGAGCAGTCGTGGCCGAGTGGTTAAGGCGTCTGACTAGAAATCAGATTCCCTCTGGGAGCGTAGGTTCGAGTCCTACCGACTGCGTCTCTCTTTTTTATTTTTTTGTTTAAGAAGAAGGAGCAGAAAATTTCGCAGTTTGCCTGTCGTTTTGGTACTTCGCTACACCTCACCTCTCACAGCCGTTTATATCGCCTGTCCTCTTGATAAGGGCGAATTCCAAGCGTCAGCTTTCGCGTCAGCCGAGCAAAGTCGGGACAAGTCGGGACATACTACAGGATGGCCTGCGTGGAGCAACGACGGAAAGAAAACGTTAATTTAACAGCACGTGGCTCACATACTCATACGTAAAAATTTGCGCCCGTTGCGGTGGCCGGGAATCGAACCCGGATCAACTGCTTGGAAGGCAACTATGCTCACCATTACACCACCACCGCACAGCCGATGCTCGTAACGCCGCGCTGTGTCGGCTTCCCGCCCGCCGGCAGCGGCCCACGGTGATAGTAGCTGTAGGCGCTTTACGAGGTAGGAGGGTGCATCCACACGCGTTCGGGCAGCGCCTCCACGCACGCTGCGTCTTTGGGCAAGACTCGTCGCCGCGGCCGCAAGGTTACTCACACGATAGTGATGAGCGGTCGCTTTAAGGCAGTGTAGTGGGGGACTCCGCGTGTGTAGCACTTTTTTCGGTTGTATCCGGCGTCGTTGGGTGGCAATCCCACTTTCCCTGCAGACAGCTACTCTGGAATATGCTCGGGAAGCACGGTCGACCGCCCCCAACAAATGCAACTAAAAAAATGAGAACAACAACAAAAAAAGCGGCAGGTTGTTCGCCTACCACGCGGGCGGCCCGGGTTCGATTCCCGGCCGATGCATCGTTTTGCTGTTCTCGCTATAATGCTGCCGCGCCGATTGCTCGTTTGAGCTGCGTCAGCCTCAGGAATGTATAGCAGGATTCGCTGTGAGAAGAACCAAACACGCAGCACGCAAGAGACCGTACTTGGACGGACGCGTGCTATATCTGAACTCTAGCGTCAGCCTGGCCCTACAGGCCGCTGTGTTCAGGTGCCGCAAGGGCGATGTACTGTAACCTCAGGCAGTGCTGCTTTCCGTTGGAAGAGCCGCGGCAGCAGTTTAATCTAGCAATTCGGGAAAGCACGTGTAGCAACACAACAGATTCTTGAGAAAGCGCAAACTGTCTATCTCTAATATGCGAGACTTACCAAGTTTCCTGGGACGTTGGTCGCAAACGTGCCTCGGTAGCGCAGTGGGCAGCGCGTAAGTCTCATAATCTTAAGGTCGTGAGTTCGATCCTCACCTGGGGCATTTAATTTGCTGTACATCATGGCTGAATTAACGGCGTTGCTGTTGCTAGGGAACGAACTGAATTGTCGTTTGTTATCCACAAGGAGTCCACGCCTCAGCGTCAAAATGTTTACATCCAGCTATGGCAAGGTACAGCTTTGACCTTTCTCCTCCCCTGTTATGAGTAAAATATGATGCAAACAGCAATGAATAGTCAGTTTCGAGCTGTGCGCCATGCCAGTCTGTACGCGCAAATATGCTCGCAAACAGAGAACACCACTGAGTCCGGATTCAGCGCGAAATGCCAGAGGAGAGGGAGTTAACCTGACACTTAACGAGCAAATCCGGTGTGGTCTAGTGGCTAGGATACCTGGCTTTCACCCAGGAGGCCCGGGTTCGATTCCCGGTACCGGAAGGGAAGTTTTTGCGCACACGACCCTCCATGTTTTGGCCCTCCAACCCTCGTTTGTCGCCCTCCTTCCGGAGCTTCAACCGAGCGTAATCGGGGAAAACAGGCACGAGATGCAATTACTGTCAGCACCGGGATAAAGGGAGAAGAGGCACTGGTCCCCTGTTGGGCTGCTACCAGCGTCAGTGGCAAGTCGGTGAAGTCGCCAGTTGCGCCAGAAGCCAGCAATTACGCGTTCCAGTTATTCACATTGCCTGCAGCTGCTCCATCCCACAACAAGTGTGAGCCCGGATAGCTCAGTCGGTAGAGCATTAGGCTTTTAACCTAAGGGTCCAGGGTTCGAGTCCCTGTCCGGGCGAAGATTTTAACGCTTCCGTAATGGCTCGTCTCGTAGCGCTGGTAGCCCTGTCGTAATCAGTGCACGGAGTTCGTTTCCTGTCAACATACTGCGCAGAACGGTTTGAGTTTTCACGATTCGAGGGAACTTTTGGCTGCGAGCAGTCGTGGCCGAGTGGTTAAGGCGTCTGACTAGAAATCAGATTCCCTCTGGGAGCGTAGGTTCGAGTCCTACCGACTGCGTCTCTCTTTTTTATTTTTTTGTTTAAGAAGAAGGAGCAGAAAATTTCGCAGTTTGCCTGTCGTTTTGGTACTTCGCTACACCTCACCTCTCACAGCCGTTTATATCGCCTGTCCTCTTGATAAGGGCGAATTCCAAGCGTCAGCTTTCGCGTCAGCCGAGCAAAGTCGGGACAAGTCGGGACATACTACAGGATGGCCTGCGTGGAGCAACGACGGAAAGAAAACGTTAATTTAACAGCACGTGGCTCACATACTCATACGTAAAAATTTGCGCCCGTTGCGGTGGCCGGGAATCGAACCCGGATCAACTGCTTGGAAGGCAACTATGCTCACCATTACACCACCACCGCACAGCCGATGCTCGTAACGCCGCGCTGTGTCGGCTTCTCGCCCGCCGGCAGCGGCCCACGGTGATAGTAGCTGTAGGCGCTTTACGAGGTAGGAGGGTGCATCCACACGCGTTCGGGCAGCGCCTCCACGCACGCTGCGTCTTTGGGCAAGACTCGTCGCCGCGGCCGCAAGGTTACTCACACGATAGTGATGAGCGGTCGCTTTAAGGCAGTGTAGTGGGGGACTCCGCGTGTGTAGCACTTTTTTCGGTTGTATCCGGCGTCGTTGGGTGGCAATCCCACTTTCCCTGCAGACAGCTACTCTGGAATATGCTCGGGAAGCACGGTCGACCGCCCCCAACAAATGCAACTAAAAAAATGAGAACAACAACAAAAAAAGCGGCAGGTTGTTCGCCTACCACGCGGGCGGCCCGGGTTCGATTCCCGGCCGATGCATCGTTTTGCTGTTCTCGCTATAATGCTGCCGCGCCGATTGCTCGTTTGAGCTGCGTCAGCCTCAGGAATGTATAGCAGGATTCGCTGTGAGAAGAACCAAACACGCAGCACGCAAGAGACCGTACTTGGACGGACGCGTGCTATATCTGAACTCTAGCGTCAGCCTGGCCCTACAGGCCGCTGTGTTCAGGTGCCGCAAGGGCGATGTACTGTAACCTCAGGCAGTGCTGCTTTCCGTTGGAAGAGCCGCGGCAGCAGTTTAATCTAGCAATTCGGGAAAGCACGTGTAGCAACACAACAGATTCTTGAGAAAGCGCAAACTGTCTATCTCTAATATGCGAGGCTTACCAAGTTTCCTGGGACGTTGGTCGCAAACGTGCCTCGGTAGCGCAGTGGGCAGCGCGTAAGTCTCATAATCTTAAGGTCGTGAGTTCGATCCTCACCTGGGGCATTTAATTTGCTGTACATCATGGCTGAATTAACGGCGTTGCTGTTGCTAGGGAACGAACTGAATTGTCGTTTGTTATCCACAAGGAGTCCACGCCTCAGCGTCAAAATGTTTACATCCAGCTATGGCAAGGTACAGCTTTGACCTTTCTCCTCCCCTGTTATGAGTAAAATATGATGCAAACAGCAATGAATAGTCAGTTTCGAGCTGTGCGCCATGCCAGTCTGTACGCGCAAATATGCTCGCAAACAGAGAACACCACTGAGTCCGGATTCAGCGCGAAATGCCAGAGGAGAGGGAGTTAACCTGACACTTAACGAGCAAATCCGGTGTGGTCTAGTGGCTAGGATACCTGGCTTTCACCCAGGAGGCCCGGGTTCGATTCCCGGTACCGGAAGGGAAGTTTTTGCGCACACGACCCTCCATGTTTTGGCCCTCCAACCCTCGTTTGTCGCCCTCCTTCCGGAGCTTCAACCGAGCGTAATCGGGGAAAACAGGCACGAGATGCAATTACTGTCAGCACCGGGATAAAGGGAGAAGAGGCACTGGTCCCCTGTTGGGCTGCTACCAGCGTCAGTGGCAAGTCGGTGAAGTCGCCAGTTGCGCCAGAAGCCAGCAATTACGCGTTCCAGTTATTCACATTGCCTGCAGCTGCTCCATCCCACAACAAGTGTGAGCCCGGATAGCTCAGTCGGTAGAGCATTAGGCTTTTAACCTAAGGGTCCAGGGTTCGAGTCCCTGTCCGGGCGAAGATTTTAACGCTTCCGTAATGGCTCGTCTCGTAGCGCTGGTAGCCCTGTCGTAATCAGTGCACGGAGTTCGTTTCCTGTCAACATACTGCGCAGAACGGTTTGAGTTTTCACGATTCGAGGGAACTTTTGGCTGCGAGCAGTCGTGGCCGAGTGGTTAAGGCGTCTGACTAGAAATCAGATTCCCTCTGGGAGCGTAGGTTCGAGTCCTACCGACTGCGTCTCTCTTTTTTATTTTTTTGTTTAAGAAGAAGGAGCAGAAAATTTCGCAGTTTGCCTGTCGTTTTGGTACTTCGCTACACCTCACCTCTCACAGCCGTTTATATCGCCTGTCCTCTTGATAAGGGCGAATTCCAAGCGTCAGCTTTCGCGTCAGCCGAGCAAAGTCGGGACAAGTCGGGACATACTACAGGATGGCCTGCGTGGAGCAACGACGGAAAGAAAACGTTAATTTAACAGCACGTGGCTCACATACTCATACGTAAAAATTTGCGCCCGTTGCGGTGGCCGGGAATCGAACCCGGATCAACTGCTTGGAAGGCAACTATGCTCACCATTACACCACCACCGCACAGCCGATGCTCGTAACGCCGCGCTGTGTCGGCTTCCCGCCCGCCGGCAGCGGCCCACGGTGATAGTAGCTGTAGGCGCTTTACGAGGTAGGAGGGTGCATCCACACGCGTTCGGGCAGCGCCTCCACGCACGCTGCGTCTTTGGGCAAGACTCGTCGCCGCGGCCGCAAGGTTACTCACACGATAGTGATGAGCGGTCGCTTTAAGGCAGTGTAGTGGGGGACTCCGCGTGTGTAGCACTTTTTTCGGTTGTATCCGGCGTCGTTGGGTGGCAATCCCACTTTCCCTGCAGACAGCTACTCTGGAATATGCTCGGGAAGCACGGTCGACCGCCCCCAACAAATGCAACTAAAAAAATGAGAACAACAACAAAAAAAGCGGCAGGTTGTTCGCCTACCACGCGGGCGGCCCGGGTTCGATTCCCGGCCGATGCATCGTTTTGCTGTTCTCGCTATAATGCTGCCGCGCCGATTGCTCGTTTGAGCTGCGTCAGCCTCAGGAATGTATAGCAGGATTCGCTGTGAGAAGAACCAAACACGCAGCACGCAAGAGACCGTACTTGGACGGACGCGTGCTATATCTGAACTCTAGCGTCAGCCTGGCCCTACAGGCCGCTGTGTTCAGGTGCCGCAAGGGCGATGTACTGTAACCTCAGGCAGTGCTGCTTTCCGTTGGAAGAGCCGCGGCAGCAGTTTAATCTAGCAATTCGGGAAAGCACGTGTAGCAACACAACAGATTCTTGAGAAAGCGCAAACTGTCTATCTCTAATATGCGAGACTTACCAAGTTTCCTGGGACGTTGGTCGCAAACGTGCCTCGGTAGCGCAGTGGGCAGCGCGTAAGTCTCATAATCTTAAGGTCGTGAGTTCGATCCTCACCTGGGGCATTTAATTTGCTGTACATCATGGCTGAATTAACGGCGTTGCTGTTGCTAGGGAACGAACTGAATTGTCGTTTGTTATCCACAAGGAGTCCACGCCTCAGCGTCAAAATGTTTACATCCAGCTATGGCAAGGTACAGCTTTGACCTTTCTCCTCCCCTGTTATGAGTAAAATATGATGCAAACAGCAATGAATAGTCAGTTTCGAGCTGTGCGCCATGCCAGTCTGTACGCGCAAATATGCTCGCAAACAGAGAACACCACTGAGTCCGGATTCAGCGCGAAATGCCAGAGGAGAGGGAGTTAACCTGACACTTAACGAGCAAATCCGGTGTGGTCTAGTGGCTAGGATACCTGGCTTTCACCCAGGAGGCCCGGGTTCGATTCCCGGTACCGGAAGGGAAGTTTTTGCGCACACGACCCTCCATGTTTTGGCCCTCCAACCCTCGTTTGTCGCCCTCCTTCCGGAGCTTCAACCGAGCGTAATCGGGGAAAACAGGCACGAGATGCAATTACTGTCAGCACCGGGATAAAGGGAGAAGAGGCACTGGTCCCCTGTTGGGCTGCTACCAGCGTCAGTGGCAAGTCGGTGAAGTCGCCAGTTGCGCCAGAAGCCAGCAATTACGCGTTCCAGTTATTCACATTGCCTGCAGCTGCTCCATCCCACAACAAGTGTGAGCCCGGATAGCTCAGTCGGTAGAGCATTAGGCTTTTAACCTAAGGGTCCAGGGTTCGAGTCCCTGTCCGGGCGAAGATTTTAACGCTTCCGTAATGGCTCGTCTCGTAGCGCTGGTAGCCCTGTCGTAATCAGTGCACGGAGTTCGTTTCCTGTCAACATACTGCGCAGAACGGTTTGAGTTTTCACGATTCGAGGGAACTTTTGGCTGCGAGCAGTCGTGGCCGAGTGGTTAAGGCGTCTGACTAGAAATCAGATTCCCTCTGGGAGCGTAGGTTCGAGTCCTACCGACTGCGTCTCTCTTTTTTATTTTTTTGTTTAAGAAGAAGGAGCAGAAAATTTCGCAGTTTGCCTGTCGTTTTGGTACTTCGCTACACCTCACCTCTCACAGCCGTTTATATCGCCTGTCCTCTTGATAAGGGCGAATTCCAAGCGTCAGCTTTCGCGTCAGCCGAGCAAAGTCGGGACAAGTCGGGACATACTACAGGATGGCCTGCGTGGAGCAACGACGGAAAGAAAACGTTAATTTAACAGCACGTGGCTCACATACTCATACGTAAAAATTTGCGCCCGTTGCGGTGGCCGGGAATCGAACCCGGATCAACTGCTTGGAAGGCAACTATGCTCACCATTACACCACCACCGCACAGCCGATGCTCGTAACGCCGCGCTGTGTCGGCTTCTCGCCCGCCGGCAGCGGCCCACGGTGATAGTAGCTGTAGGCGCTTTACGAGGTAGGAGGGTGCATCCACACGCGTTCGGGCAGCGCCTCCACGCACGCTGCGTCTTTGGGCAAGACTCGTCGCCGCGGCCGCAAGGTTACTCACACGATAGTGATGAGCGGTCGCTTTAAGGCAGTGTAGTGGGGGACTCCGCGTGTGTAGCACTTTTTTCGGTTGTATCCGGCGTCGTTGGGTGGCAATCCCACTTTCCCTGCAGACAGCTACTCTGGAATATGCTCGGGAAGCACGGTCGACCGCCCCCAACAAATGCAACTAAAAAAATGAGAACAACAACAAAAAAAGCGGCAGGTTGTTCGCCTACCACGCGGGCGGCCCGGGTTCGATTCCCGGCCGATGCATCGTTTTGCTGTTCTCGCTATAATGCTGCCGCGCCGATTGCTCGTTTGAGCTGCGTCAGCCTCAGGAATGTATAGCAGGATTCGCTGTGAGAAGAACCAAACACGCAGCACGCAAGAGACCGTACTTGGACGGACGCGTGCTATATCTGAACTCTAGCGTCAGCCTGGCCCTACAGGCCGCTGTGTTCAGGTGCCGCAAGGGCGATGTACTGTAACCTCAGGCAGTGCTGCTTTCCGTTGGAAGAGCCGCGGCAGCAGTTTAATCTAGCAATTCGGGAAAGCACGTGTAGCAACACAACAGATTCTTGAGAAAGCGCAAACTGTCTATCTCTAATATGCGAGACTTACCAAGTTTCCTGGGACGTTGGTCGCAAACGTGCCTCGGTAGCGCAGTGGGCAGCGCGTAAGTCTCATAATCTTAAGGTCGTGAGTTCGATCCTCACCTGGGGCATTTAATTTGCTGTACATCATGGCTGAATTAACGGCGTTGCTGTTGCTAGGGAACGAACTGAATTGTCGTTTGTTATCCACAAGGAGTCCACGCCTCAGCGTCAAAATGTTTACATCCAGCTATGGCAAGGTACAGCTTTGACCTTTCTCCTCCCCTGTTATGAGTAAAATATGATGCAAACAGCAATGAATAGTCAGTTTCGAGCTGTGCGCCATGCCAGTCTGTACGCGCAAATATGCTCGCAAACAGAGAACACCACTGAGTCCGGATTCAGCGCGAAATGCCAGAGGAGAGGGAGTTAACCTGACACTTAACGAGCAAATCCGGTGTGGTCTAGTGGCTAGGATACCTGGCTTTCACCCAGGAGGCCCGGGTTCGATTCCCGGTACCGGAAGGGAAGTTTTTGCGCACACGACCCTCCATGTTTTGGCCCTCCAACCCTCGTTTGTCGCCCTCCTTCCGGAGCTTCAACCGAGCGTAATCGGGGAAAACAGGCACGAGATGCAATTACTGTCAGCACCGGGATAAAGGGAGAAGAGGCACTGGTCCCCTGTTGGGCTGCTACCAGCGTCAGTGGCAAGTCGGTGAAGTCGCCAGTTGCGCCAGAAGCCAGCAATTACGCGTTCCAGTTATTCACATTGCCTGCAGCTGCTCCATCCCACAACAAGTGTGAGCCCGGATAGCTCAGTCGGTAGAGCATTAGGCTTTTAACCTAAGGGTCCAGGGTTCGAGTCCCTGTCCGGGCGAAGATTTTAACGCTTCCGTAATGGCTCGTCTCGTAGCGCTGGTAGCCCTGTCGTAATCAGTGCACGGAGTTCGTTTCCTGTCAACATACTGCGCAGAACGGTTTGAGTTTTCACGATTCGAGGGAACTTTTGGCTGCGAGCAGTCGTGGCCGAGTGGTTAAGGCGTCTGACTAGAAATCAGATTCCCTCTGGGAGCGTAGGTTCGAGTCCTACCGACTGCGTCTCTCTTTTTTATTTTTTTGTTTAAGAAGAAGGAGCAGAAAATTTCGCAGTTTGCCTGTCGTTTTGGTACTTCGCTACACCTCACCTCTCACAGCCGTTTATATCGCCTGTCCTCTTGATAAGGGCGAATTCCAAGCGTCAGCTTTCGCGTCAGCCGAGCAAAGTCGGGACAAGTCGGGACATACTACAGGATGGCCTGCGTGGAGCAACGACGGAAAGAAAACGTTAATTTAACAGCACGTGGCTCACATACTCATACGTAAAAATTTGCGCCCGTTGCGGTGGCCGGGAATCGAACCCGGATCAACTGCTTGGAAGGCAACTATGCTCACCATTACACCACCACCGCACAGCCGATGCTCGTAACGCCGCGCTGTGTCGGCTTCTCGCCCGCCGGCAGCGGCCCACGGTGATAGTAGCTGTAGGCGCTTTACGAGGTAGGAGGGTGCATCCACACGCGTTCGGGCAGCGCCTCCACGCACGCTGCGTCTTTGGGCAAGACTCGTCGCCGCGGCCGCAAGGTTACTCACACGATAGTGATGAGCGGTCGCTTTAAGGCAGTGTAGTGGGGGACTCCGCGTGTGTAGCACTTTTTTCGGTTGTATCCGGCGTCGTTGGGTGGCAATCCCACTTTCCCTGCAGACAGCTACTCTGGAATATGCTCGGGAAGCACGGTCGACCGCCCCCAACAAATGCAACTAAAAAAATGAGAACAACAACAAAAAAAGCGGCAGGTTGTTCGCCTACCACGCGGGCGGCCCGGGTTCGATTCCCGGCCGATGCATCGTTTTGCTGTTCTCGCTATAATGCTGCCGCGCCGATTGCTCGTTTGAGCTGCGTCAGCCTCAGGAATGTATAGCAGGATTCGCTGTGAGAAGAACCAAACACGCAGCACGCAAGAGACCGTACTTGGACGGACGCGTGCTATATCTGAACTCTAGCGTCAGCCTGGCCCTACAGGCCGCTGTGTTCAGGTGCCGCAAGGGCGATGTACTGTAACCTCAGGCAGTGCTGCTTTCCGTTGGAAGAGCCGCGGCAGCAGTTTAATCTAGCAATTCGGGAAAGCACGTGTAGCAACACAACAGATTCTTGAGAAAGCGCAAACTGTCTATCTCTAATATGCGAGACTTACCAAGTTTCCTGGGACGTTGGTCGCAAACGTGCCTCGGTAGCGCAGTGGGCAGCGCGTAAGTCTCATAATCTTAAGGTCGTGAGTTCGATCCTCACCTGGGGCATTTAATTTGCTGTACATCATGGCTGAATTAACGGCGTTGCTGTTGCTAGGGAACGAACTGAATTGTCGTTTGTTATCCACAAGGAGTCCACGCCTCAGCGTCAAAATGTTTACATCCAGCTATGGCAAGGTACAGCTTTGACCTTTCTCCTCCCCTGTTATGAGTAAAATATGATGCAAACAGCAATGAATAGTCAGTTTCGAGCTGTGCGCCATGCCAGTCTGTACGCGCAAATATGCTCGCAAACAGAGAACACCACTGAGTCCGGATTCAGCGCGAAATGCCAGAGGAGAGGGAGTTAACCTGACACTTAACGAGCAAATCCGGTGTGGTCTAGTGGCTAGGATACCTGGCTTTCACCCAGGAGGCCCGGGTTCGATTCCCGGTACCGGAAGGGAAGTTTTTGCGCACACGACCCTCCATGTTTTGGCCCTCCAACCCTCGTTTGTCGCCCTCCTTCCGGAGCTTCAACCGAGCGTAATCGGGGAAAACAGGCACGAGATGCAATTACTGTCAGCACCGGGATAAAGGGAGAAGAGGCACTGGTCCCCTGTTGGGCTGCTACCAGCGTCAGTGGCAAGTCGGTGAAGTCGCCAGTTGCGCCAGAAGCCAGCAATTACGCGTTCCAGTTATTCACATTGCCTGCAGCTGCTCCATCCCACAACAAGTGTGAGCCCGGATAGCTCAGTCGGTAGAGCATTAGGCTTTTAACCTAAGGGTCCAGGGTTCGAGTCCCTGTCCGGGCGAAGATTTTAACGCTTCCGTAATGGCTCGTCTCGTAGCGCTGGTAGCCCTGTCGTAATCAGTGCACGGAGTTCGTTTCCTGTCAACATACTGCGCAGAACGGTTTGAGTTTTCACGATTCGAGGGAACTTTTGGCTGCGAGCAGTCGTGGCCGAGTGGTTAAGGCGTCTGACTAGAAATCAGATTCCCTCTGGGAGCGTAGGTTCGAGTCCTACCGACTGCGTCTCTCTTTTTTATTTTTTTGTTTAAGAAGAAGGAGCAGAAAATTTCGCAGTTTGCCTGTCGTTTTGGTACTTCGCTACACCTCACCTCTCACAGCCGTTTATATCGCCTGTCCTCTTGATAAGGGCGAATTCCAAGCGTCAGCTTTCGCGTCAGCCGAGCAAAGTCGGGACAAGTCGGGACATACTACAGGATGGCCTGCGTGGAGCAACGACGGAAAGAAAACGTTAATTTAACAGCACGTGGCTCACATACTCATACGTAAAAATTTGCGCCCGTTGCGGTGGCCGGGAATCGAACCCGGATCAACTGCTTGGAAGGCAACTATGCTCACCATTACACCACCACCGCACAGCCGATGCTCGTAACGCCGCGCTGTGTCGGCTTCTCGCCCGCCGGCAGCGGCCCACGGTGATAGTAGCTGTAGGCGCTTTACGAGGTAGGAGGGTGCATCCACACGCGTTCGGGCAGCGCCTCCACGCACGCTGCGTCTTTGGGCAAGACTCGTCGCCGCGGCCGCAAGGTTACTCACACGATAGTGATGAGCGGTCGCTTTAAGGCAGTGTAGTGGGGGACTCCGCGTGTGTAGCACTTTTTTCGGTTGTATCCGGCGTCGTTGGGTGGCAATCCCACTTTCCCTGCAGACAGCTACTCTGGAATATGCTCGGGAAGCACGGTCGACCGCCCCCAACAAATGCAACTAAAAAAATGAGAACAACAACAAAAAAAGCGGCAGGTTGTTCGCCTACCACGCGGGCGGCCCGGGTTCGATTCCCGGCCGATGCATCGTTTTGCTGTTCTCGCTATAATGCTGCCGCGCCGATTGCTCGTTTGAGCTGCGTCAGCCTCAGGAATGTATAGCAGGATTCGCTGTGAGAAGAACCAAACACGCAGCACGCAAGAGACCGTACTTGGACGGACGCGTGCTATATCTGAACTCTAGCGTCAGCCTGGCCCTACAGGCCGCTGTGTTCAGGTGCCGCAAGGGCGATGTACTGTAACCTCAGGCAGTGCTGCTTTCCGTTGGAAGAGCCGCGGCAGCAGTTTAATCTAGCAATTCGGGAAAGCACGTGTAGCAACACAACAGATTCTTGAGAAAGCGCAAACTGTCTATCTCTAATATGCGAGACTTACCAAGTTTCCTGGGACGTTGGTCGCAAACGTGCCTCGGTAGCGCAGTGGGCAGCGCGTAAGTCTCATAATCTTAAGGTCGTGAGTTCGATCCTCACCTGGGGCATTTAATTTGCTGTACATCATGGCTGAATTAACGGCGTTGCTGTTGCTAGGGAACGAACTGAATTGTCGTTTGTTATCCACAAGGAGTCCACGCCTCAGCGTCAAAATGTTTACATCCAGCTATGGCAAGGTACAGCTTTGACCTTTCTCCTCCCCTGTTATGAGTAAAATATGATGCAAACAGCAATGAATAGTCAGTTTCGAGCTGTGCGCCATGCCAGTCTGTACGCGCAAATATGCTCGCAAACAGAGAACACCACTGAGTCCGGATTCAGCGCGAAATGCCAGAGGAGAGGGAGTTAACCTGACACTTAACGAGCAAATCCGGTGTGGTCTAGTGGCTAGGATACCTGGCTTTCACCCAGGAGGCCCGGGTTCGATTCCCGGTACCGGAAGGGAAGTTTTTGCGCACACGACCCTCCATGTTTTGGCCCTCCAACCCTCGTTTGTCGCCCTCCTTCCGGAGCTTCAACCGAGCGTAATCGGGGAAAACAGGCACGAGATGCAATTACTGTCAGCACCGGGATAAAGGGAGAAGAGGCACTGGTCCCCTGTTGGGCTGCTACCAGCGTCAGTGGCAAGTCGGTGAAGTCGCCAGTTGCGCCAGAAGCCAGCAATTACGCGTTCCAGTTATTCACATTGCCTGCAGCTGCTCCATCCCACAACAAGTGTGAGCCCGGATAGCTCAGTCGGTAGAGCATTAGGCTTTTAACCTAAGGGTCCAGGGTTCGAGTCCCTGTCCGGGCGAAGATTTTAACGCTTCCGTAATGGCTCGTCTCGTAGCGCTGGTAGCCCTGTCGTAATCAGTGCACGGAGTTCGTTTCCTGTCAACATACTGCGCAGAACGGTTTGAGTTTTCACGATTCGAGGGAACTTTTGGCTGCGAGCAGTCGTGGCCGAGTGGTTAAGGCGTCTGACTAGAAATCAGATTCCCTCTGGGAGCGTAGGTTCGAGTCCTACCGACTGCGTCTCTCTTTTTTATTTTTTTGTTTAAGAAGAAGGAGCAGAAAATTTCGCAGTTTGCCTGTCGTTTTGGTACTTCGCTACACCTCACCTCTCACAGCCGTTTATATCGCCTGTCCTCTTGATAAGGGCGAATTCCAAGCGTCAGCTTTCGCGTCAGCCGAGCAAAGTCGGGACAAGTCGGGACATACTACAGGATGGCCTGCGTGGAGCAACGACGGAAAGAAAACGTTAATTTAACAGCACGTGGCTCACATACTCATACGTAAAAATTTGCGCCCGTTGCGGTGGCCGGGAATCGAACCCGGATCAACTGCTTGGAAGGCAACTATGCTCACCATTACACCACCACCGCACAGCCGATGCTCGTAACGCCGCGCTGTGTCGGCTTCTCGCCCGCCGGCAGCGGCCCACGGTGATAGTAGCTGTAGGCGCTTTACGAGGTAGGAGGGTGCATCCACACGCGTTCGGGCAGCGCCTCCACGCACGCTGCGTCTTTGGGCAAGACTCGTCGCCGCGGCCGCAAGGTTACTCACACGATAGTGATGAGCGGTCGCTTTAAGGCAGTGTAGTGGGGGACTCCGCGTGTGTAGCACTTTTTTCGGTTGTATCCGGCGTCGTTGGGTGGCAATCCCACTTTCCCTGCAGACAGCTACTCTGGAATATGCTCGGGAAGCA
Organism: Schistocerca americana; assembly: GCF_021461395.2. NCBI lineage: Eukaryota > Metazoa > Arthropoda > Insecta > Orthoptera > Acrididae > Schistocerca > Schistocerca americana. Next base: position 15,969 of record NW_025726457.1, on the reverse strand, counting down.
CGGTCGACCGCCCCCAACAAATGCAACTAAAAAAATGAGAACAACAACAAAAAAAGCGGCAGGTTGTTCGCCTACCACGCGGGCGGCCCGGGTTCGATTCCCGGCCGATGCATCGTTTTGCTGTTCTCGCTATAATGCTGCCGCGCCGATTGCTCGTTTGAGCTGCGTCAGCCTCAGGAATGTATAGCAGGATTCGCTGTGAGAAGAACCAAACACGCAGCACGCAAGAGACCGTACTTGGACGGACGCGTGCTATATCTGAACTCTAGCGTCAGCCTGGCCCTACAGGCCGCTGTGTTCAGGTGCCGCAAGGGCGATGTACTGTAACCTCAGGCAGTGCTGCTTTCCGTTGGAAGAGCCGCGGCAGCAGTTTAATCTAGCAATTCGGGAAAGCACGTGTAGCAACACAACAGATTCTTGAGAAAGCGCAAACTGTCTATCTCTAATATGCGAGACTTACCAAGTTTCCTGGGACGTTGGTCGCAAACGTGCCTCGGTAGCGCAGTGGGCAGCGCGTAAGTCTCATAATCTTAAGGTCGTGAGTTCGATCCTCACCTGGGGCATTTAATTTGCTGTACATCATGGCTGAATTAACGGCGTTGCTGTTGCTAGGGAACGAACTGAATTGTCGTTTGTTATCCACAAGGAGTCCACGCCTCAGCGTCAAAATGTTTACATCCAGCTATGGCAAGGTACAGCTTTGACCTTTCTCCTCCCCTGTTATGAGTAAAATATGATGCAAACAGCAATGAATAGTCAGTTTCGAGCTGTGCGCCATGCCAGTCTGTACGCGCAAATATGCTCGCAAACAGAGAACACCACTGAGTCCGGATTCAGCGCGAAATGCCAGAGGAGAGGGAGTTAACCTGACACTTAACGAGCAAATCCGGTGTGGTCTAGTGGCTAGGATACCTGGCTTTCACCCAGGAGGCCCGGGTTCGATTCCCGGTACCGGAAGGGAAGTTTTTGCGCACACGACCCTCCATGTTTTGGCCCTCCAACCCTCGTTTGTCGCCCTCCTTCCGGAGCTTCAACCGAGCGTAATCGGGGAAAACAGGCACGAGATGCAATTACTGTCAGCACCGGGATAAAGGGAGAAGAGGCACTGGTCCCCTGTTGGGCTGCTACCAGCGTCAGTGGCAAGTCGGTGAAGTCGCCAGTTGCGCCAGAAGCCAGCAATTACGCGTTCCAGTTATTCACATTGCCTGCAGCTGCTCCATCCCACAACAAGTGTGAGCCCGGATAGCTCAGTCGGTAGAGCATTAGGCTTTTAACCTAAGGGTCCAGGGTTCGAGTCCCTGTCCGGGCGAAGATTTTAACGCTTCCGTAATGGCTCGTCTCGTAGCGCTGGTAGCCCTGTCGTAATCAGTGCACGGAGTTCGTTTCCTGTCAACATACTGCGCAGAACGGTTTGAGTTTTCACGATTCGAGGGAACTTTTGGCTGCGAGCAGTCGTGGCCGAGTGGTTAAGGCGTCTGACTAGAAATCAGATTCCCTCTGGGAGCGTAGGTTCGAGTCCTACCGACTGCGTCTCTCTTTTTTATTTTTTTGTTTAAGAAGAAGGAGCAGAAAATTTCGCAGTTTGCCTGTCGTTTTGGTACTTCGCTACACCTCACCTCTCACAGCCGTTTATATCGCCTGTCCTCTTGATAAGGGCGAATTCCAAGCGTCAGCTTTCGCGTCAGCCGAGCAAAGTCGGGACAAGTCGGGACATACTACAGGATGGCCTGCGTGGAGCAACGACGGAAAGAAAACGTTAATTTAACAGCACGTGGCTCACATACTCATACGTAAAAATTTGCGCCCGTTGCGGTGGCCGGGAATCGAACCCGGATCAACTGCTTGGAAGGCAACTATGCTCACCATTACACCACCACCGCACAGCCGATGCTCGTAACGCCGCGCTGTGTCGGCTTCTCGCCCGCCGGCAGCGGCCCACGGTGATAGTAGCTGTAGGCGCTTTACGAGGTAGGAGGGTGCATCCACACGCGTTCGGGCAGCGCCTCCACGCACGCTGCGTCTTTGGGCAAGACTCGTCGCCGCGGCCGCAAGGTTACTCACACGATAGTGATGAGCGGTCGCTTTAAGGCAGTGTAGTGGGGGACTCCGCGTGTGTAGCACTTTTTTCGGTTGTATCCGGCGTCGTTGGGTGGCAATCCCACTTTCCCTGCAGACAGCTACTCTGGAATATGCTCGGGAAGCACGGTCGACCGCCCCCAACAAATGCAACTAAAAAAATGAGAACAACAACAAAAAAAGCGGCAGGTTGTTCGCCTACCACGCGGGCGGCCCGGGTTCGATTCCCGGCCGATGCATCGTTTTGCTGTTCTCGCTATAATGCTGCCGCGCCGATTGCTCGTTTGAGCTGCGTCAGCCTCAGGAATGTATAGCAGGATTCGCTGTGAGAAGAACCAAACACGCAGCACGCAAGAGACCGTACTTGGACGGACGCGTGCTATATCTGAACTCTAGCGTCAGCCTGGCCCTACAGGCCGCTGTGTTCAGGTGCCGCAAGGGCGATGTACTGTAACCTCAGGCAGTGCTGCTTTCCGTTGGAAGAGCCGCGGCAGCAGTTTAATCTAGCAATTCGGGAAAGCACGTGTAGCAACACAACAGATTCTTGAGAAAGCGCAAACTGTCTATCTCTAATATGCGAGGCTTACCAAGTTTCCTGGGACGTTGGTCGCAAACGTGCCTCGGTAGCGCAGTGGGCAGCGCGTAAGTCTCATAATCTTAAGGTCGTGAGTTCGATCCTCACCTGGGGCATTTAATTTGCTGTACATCATGGCTGAATTAACGGCGTTGCTGTTGCTAGGGAACGAACTGAATTGTCGTTTGTTATCCACAAGGAGTCCACGCCTCAGCGTCAAAATGTTTACATCCAGCTATGGCAAGGTACAGCTTTGACCTTTCTCCTCCCCTGTTATGAGTAAAATATGATGCAAACAGCAATGAATAGTCAGTTTCGAGCTGTGCGCCATGCCAGTCTGTACGCGCAAATATGCTCGCAAACAGAGAACACCACTGAGTCCGGATTCAGCGCGAAATGCCAGAGGAGAGGGAGTTAACCTGACACTTAACGAGCAAATCCGGTGTGGTCTAGTGGCTAGGATACCTGGCTTTCACCCAGGAGGCCCGGGTTCGATTCCCGGTACCGGAAGGGAAGTTTTTGCGCACACGACCCTCCATGTTTTGGCCCTCCAACCCTCGTTTGTCGCCCTCCTTCCGGAGCTTCAACCGAGCGTAATCGGGGAAAACAGGCACGAGATGCAATTACTGTCAGCACCGGGATAAAGGGAGAAGAGGCACTGGTCCCCTGTTGGGCTGCTACCAGCGTCAGTGGCAAGTCGGTGAAGTCGCCAGTTGCGCCAGAAGCCAGCAATTACGCGTTCCAGTTATTCACATTGCCTGCAGCTGCTCCATCCCACAACAAGTGTGAGCCCGGATAGCTCAGTCGGTAGAGCATTAGGCTTTTAACCTAAGGGTCCAGGGTTCGAGTCCCTGTCCGGGCGAAGATTTTAACGCTTCCGTAATGGCTCGTCTCGTAGCGCTGGTAGCCCTGTCGTAATCAGTGCACGGAGTTCGTTTCCTGTCAACATACTGCGCAGAACGGTTTGAGTTTTCACGATTCGAGGGAACTTTTGGCTGCGAGCAGTCGTGGCCGAGTGGTTAAGGCGTCTGACTAGAAATCAGATTCCCTCTGGGAGCGTAGGTTCGAGTCCTACCGACTGCGTCTCTCTTTTTTATTTTTTTGTTTAAGAAGAAGGAGCAGAAAATTTCGCAGTTTGCCTGTCGTTTTGGTACTTCGCTACACCTCACCTCTCACAGCCGTTTATATCGCCTGTCCTCTTGATAAGGGCGAATTCCAAGCGTCAGCTTTCGCGTCAGCCGAGCAAAGTCGGGACAAGTCGGGACATACTACAGGATGGCCTGCGTGGAGCAACGACGGAAAGAAAACGTTAATTTAACAGCACGTGGCTCACATACTCATACGTAAAAATTTGCGCCCGTTGCGGTGGCCGGGAATCGAACCCGGATCAACTGCTTGGAAGGCAACTATGCTCACCATTACACCACCACCGCACAGCCGATGCTCGTAACGCCGCGCTGTGTCGGCTTCCCGCCCGCCGGCAGCGGCCCACGGTGATAGTAGCTGTAGGCGCTTTACGAGGTAGGAGGGTGCATCCACACGCGTTCGGGCAGCGCCTCCACGCACGCTGCGTCTTTGGGCAAGACTCGTCGCCGCGGCCGCAAGGTTACTCACACGATAGTGATGAGCGGTCGCTTTAAGGCAGTGTAGTGGGGGACTCCGCGTGTGTAGCACTTTTTTCGGTTGTATCCGGCGTCGTTGGGTGGCAATCCCACTTTCCCTGCAGACAGCTACTCTGGAATATGCTCGGGAAGCACGGTCGACCGCCCCCAACAAATGCAACTAAAAAAATGAGAACAACAACAAAAAAAGCGGCAGGTTGTTCGCCTACCACGCGGGCGGCCCGGGTTCGATTCCCGGCCGATGCATCGTTTTGCTGTTCTCGCTATAATGCTGCCGCGCCGATTGCTCGTTTGAGCTGCGTCAGCCTCAGGAATGTATAGCAGGATTCGCTGTGAGAAGAACCAAACACGCAGCACGCAAGAGACCGTACTTGGACGGACGCGTGCTATATCTGAACTCTAGCGTCAGCCTGGCCCTACAGGCCGCTGTGTTCAGGTGCCGCAAGGGCGATGTACTGTAACCTCAGGCAGTGCTGCTTTCCGTTGGAAGAGCCGCGGCAGCAGTTTAATCTAGCAATTCGGGAAAGCACGTGTAGCAACACAACAGATTCTTGAGAAAGCGCAAACTGTCTATCTCTAATATGCGAGGCTTACCAAGTTTCCTGGGACGTTGGTCGCAAACGTGCCTCGGTAGCGCAGTGGGCAGCGCGTAAGTCTCATAATCTTAAGGTCGTGAGTTCGATCCTCACCTGGGGCATTTAATTTGCTGTACATCATGGCTGAATTAACGGCGTTGCTGTTGCTAGGGAACGAACTGAATTGTCGTTTGTTATCCACAAGGAGTCCACGCCTCAGCGTCAAAATGTTTACATCCAGCTATGGCAAGGTACAGCTTTGACCTTTCTCCTCCCCTGTTATGAGTAAAATATGATGCAAACAGCAATGAATAGTCAGTTTCGAGCTGTGCGCCATGCCAGTCTGTACGCGCAAATATGCTCGCAAACAGAGAACACCACTGAGTCCGGATTCAGCGCGAAATGCCAGAGGAGAGGGAGTTAACCTGACACTTAACGAGCAAATCCGGTGTGGTCTAGTGGCTAGGATACCTGGCTTTCACCCAGGAGGCCCGGGTTCGATTCCCGGTACCGGAAGGGAAGTTTTTGCGCACACGACCCTCCATGTTTTGGCCCTCCAACCCTCGTTTGTCGCCCTCCTTCCGGAGCTTCAACCGAGCGTAATCGGGGAAAACAGGCACGAGATGCAATTACTGTCAGCACCGGGATAAAGGGAGAAGAGGCACTGGTCCCCTGTTGGGCTGCTACCAGCGTCAGTGGCAAGTCGGTGAAGTCGCCAGTTGCGCCAGAAGCCAGCAATTACGCGTTCCAGTTATTCACATTGCCTGCAGCTGCTCCATCCCACAACAAGTGTGAGCCCGGATAGCTCAGTCGGTAGAGCATTAGGCTTTTAACCTAAGGGTCCAGGGTTCGAGTCCCTGTCCGGGCGAAGATTTTAACGCTTCCGTAATGGCTCGTCTCGTAGCGCTGGTAGCCCTGTCGTAATCAGTGCACGGAGTTCGTTTCCTGTCAACATACTGCGCAGAACGGTTTGAGTTTTCACGATTCGAGGGAACTTTTGGCTGCGAGCAGTCGTGGCCGAGTGGTTAAGGCGTCTGACTAGAAATCAGATTCCCTCTGGGAGCGTAGGTTCGAGTCCTACCGACTGCGTCTCTCTTTTTTATTTTTTTGTTTAAGAAGAAGGAGCAGAAAATTTCGCAGTTTGCCTGTCGTTTTGGTACTTCGCTACACCTCACCTCTCACAGCCGTTTATATCGCCTGTCCTCTTGATAAGGGCGAATTCCAAGCGTCAGCTTTCGCGTCAGCCGAGCAAAGTCGGGACAAGTCGGGACATACTACAGGATGGCCTGCGTGGAGCAACGACGGAAAGAAAACGTTAATTTAACAGCACGTGGCTCACATACTCATACGTAAAAATTTGCGCCCGTTGCGGTGGCCGGGAATCGAACCCGGATCAACTGCTTGGAAGGCAACTATGCTCACCATTACACCACCACCGCACAGCCGATGCTCGTAACGCCGCGCTGTGTCGGCTTCCCGCCCGCCGGCAGCGGCCCACGGTGATAGTAGCTGTAGGCGCTTTACGAGGTAGGAGGGTGCATCCACACGCGTTCGGGCAGCGCCTCCACGCACGCTGCGTCTTTGGGCAAGACTCGTCGCCGCGGCCGCAAGGTTACTCACACGATAGTGATGAGCGGTCGCTTTAAGGCAGTGTAGTGGGGGACTCCGCGTGTGTAGCACTTTTTTCGGTTGTATCCGGCGTCGTTGGGTGGCAATCCCACTTTCCCTGCAGACAGCTACTCTGGAATATGCTCGGGAAGCACGGTCGACCGCCCCCAACAAATGCAACTAAAAAAATGAGAACAACAACAAAAAAAGCGGCAGGTTGTTCGCCTACCACGCGGGCGGCCCGGGTTCGATTCCCGGCCGATGCATCGTTTTGCTGTTCTCGCTATAATGCTGCCGCGCCGATTGCTCGTTTGAGCTGCGTCAGCCTCAGGAATGTATAGCAGGATTCGCTGTGAGAAGAACCAAACACGCAGCACGCAAGAGACCGTACTTGGACGGACGCGTGCTATATCTGAACTCTAGCGTCAGCCTGGCCCTACAGGCCGCTGTGTTCAGGTGCCGCAAGGGCGATGTACTGTAACCTCAGGCAGTGCTGCTTTCCGTTGGAAGAGCCGCGGCAGCAGTTTAATCTAGCAATTCGGGAAAGCACGTGTAGCAACACAACAGATTCTTGAGAAAGCGCAAACTGTCTATCTCTAATATGCGAGGCTTACCAAGTTTCCTGGGACGTTGGTCGCAAACGTGCCTCGGTAGCGCAGTGGGCAGCGCGTAAGTCTCATAATCTTAAGGTCGTGAGTTCGATCCTCACCTGGGGCATTTAATTTGCTGTACATCATGGCTGAATTAACGGCGTTGCTTTTGCTAGGGAACGAACTGAATTGTCGTTTGTTATCCACAAGGAGTCCACGCCTCAGCGTCAAAATGTTTACATCCAGCTATGGCAAGGTACAGCTTTGACCTTTCTCCTCCCCTGTTATGAGTAAAATATGATGCAAACAGCAATGAATAGTCAGTTTCGAGCTGTGCGCCATGCCAGTCTGTACGCGCAAATATGCTCGCAAACAGAGAACACCACTGAGTCCGGATTCAGCGCGAAATGCCAGAGGAGAGGGAGTTAACCTGACACTTAACGAGCAAATCCGGTGTGGTCTAGTGGCTAGGATACCTGGCTTTCACCCAGGAGGCCCGGGTTCGATTCCCGGTACCGGAAGGGAAGTTTTTGCGCACACGACCCTCCATGTTTTGGCCCTCCAACCCTCGTTTGTCGCCCTCCTTCCGGAGCTTCAACCGAGCGTAATCGGGGAAAACAGGCACGAGATGCAATTACTGTCAGCACCGGGATAAAGGGAGAAGAGGCACTGGTCCCCTGTTGGGCTGCTACCAGCGTCAGTGGCAAGTCGGTGAAGTCGCCAGTTGCGCCAGAAGCCAGCAATTACGCGTTCCAGTTATTCACATTGCCTGCAGCTGCTCCATCCCACAACAAGTGTGAGCCCGGATAGCTCAGTCGGTAGAGCATTAGGCTTTTAACCTAAGGGTCCAGGGTTCGAGTCCCTGTCCGGGCGAAGATTTTAACGCTTCCGTAATGGCTCGTCTCGTAGCGCTGGTAGCCCTGTCGTAATCAGTGCACGGAGTTCGTTTCCTGTCAACATACTGCGCAGAACGGTTTGAGTTTTCACGATTCGAGGGAACTTTTGGCTGCGAGCAGTCGTGGCCGAGTGGTTAAGGCGTCTGACTAGAAATCAGATTCCCTCTGGGAGCGTAGGTTCGAGTCCTACCGACTGCGTCTCTCTTTTTTATTTTTTTGTTTAAGAAGAAGGAGCAGAAAATTTCGCAGTTTGCCTGTCGTTTTGGTACTTCGCTACACCTCACCTCTCACAGCCGTTTATATCGCCTGTCCTCTTGATAAGGGCGAATTCCAAGCGTCAGCTTTCGCGTCAGCCGAGCAAAGTCGGGACAAGTCGGGACATACTACAGGATGGCCTGCGTGGAGCAACGACGGAAAGAAAACGTTAATTTAACAGCACGTGGCTCACATACTCATACGTAAAAATTTGCGCCCGTTGCGGTGGCCGGGAATCGAACCCGGATCAACTGCTTGGAAGGCAACTATGCTCACCATTACACCACCACCGCACAGCCGATGCTCGTAACGCCGCGCTGTGTCGGCTTCCCGCCCGCCGGCAGCGGCCCACGGTGATAGTAGCTGTAGGCGCTTTACGAGGTAGGAGGGTGCATCCACACGCGTTCGGGCAGCGCCTCCACGCACGCTGCGTCTTTGGGCAAGACTCGTCGCCGCGGCCGCAAGGTTACTCACACGATAGTGATGAGCGGTCGCTTTAAGGCAGTGTAGTGGGGGACTCCGCGTGTGTAGCACTTTTTTCGGTTGTATCCGGCGTCGTTGGGTGGCAATCCCACTTTCCCTGCAGACAGCTACTCTGGAATATGCTCGGGAAGCACGGTCGACCGCCCCCAACAAATGCAACTAAAAAAATGAGAACAACAACAAAAAAAGCGGCAGGTTGTTCGCCTACCACGCGGGCGGCCCGGGTTCGATTCCCGGCCGATGCATCGTTTTGCTGTTCTCGCTATAATGCTGCCGCGCCGATTGCTCGTTTGAGCTGCGTCAGCCTCAGGAATGTATAGCAGGATTCGCTGTGAGAAGAACCAAACACGCAGCACGCAAGAGACCGTACTTGGACGGACGCGTGCTATATCTGAACTCTAGCGTCAGCCTGGCCCTACAGGCCGCTGTGTTCAGGTGCCGCAAGGGCGATGTACTGTAACCTCAGGCAGTGCTGCTTTCCGTTGGAAGAGCCGCGGCAGCAGTTTAATCTAGCAATTCGGGAAAGCACGTGTAGCAACACAACAGATTCTTGAGAAAGCGCAAACTGTCTATCTCTAATATGCGAGGCTTACCAAGTTTCCTGGGACGTTGGTCGCAAACGTGCCTCGGTAGCGCAGTGGGCAGCGCGTAAGTCTCATAATCTTAAGGTCGTGAGTTCGATCCTCACCTGGGGCATTTAATTTGCTGTACATCATGGCTGAATTAACGGCGTTGCTGTTGCTAGGGAACGAACTGAATTGTCGTTTGTTATCCACAAGGAGTCCACGCCTCAGCGTCAAAATGTTTACATCCAGCTATGGCAAGGTACAGCTTTGACCTTTCTCCTCCCCTGTTATGAGTAAAATATGATGCAAACAGCAATGAATAGTCAGTTTCGAGCTGTGCGCCATGCCAGTCTGTACGCGCAAATATGCTCGCAAACAGAGAACACCACTGAGTCCGGATTCAGCGCGAAATGCCAGAGGAGAGGGAGTTAACCTGACACTTAACGAGCAAATCCGGTGTGGTCTAGTGGCTAGGATACCTGGCTTTCACCCAGGAGGCCCGGGTTCGATTCCCGGTACCGGAAGGGAAGTTTTTGCGCACACGACCCTCCATGTTTTGGCCCTCCAACCCTCGTTTGTCGCCCTCCTTCCGGAGCTTCAACCGAGCGTAATCGGGGAAAACAGGCACGAGATGCAATTACTGTCAGCACCGGGATAAAGGGAGAAGAGGCACTGGTCCCCTGTTGGGCTGCTACCAGCGTCAGTGGCAAGTCGGTGAAGTCGCCAGTTGCGCCAGAAGCCAGCAATTACGCGTTCCAGTTATTCACATTGCCTGCAGCTGCTCCATCCCACAACAAGTGTGAGCCCGGATAGCTCAGTCGGTAGAGCATTAGGCTTTTAACCTAAGGGTCCAGGGTTCGAGTCCCTGTCCGGGCGAAGATTTTAACGCTTCCGTAATGGCTCGTCTCGTAGCGCTGGTAGCCCTGTCGTAATCAGTGCACGGAGTTCGTTTCCTGTCAACATACTGCGCAGAACGGTTTGAGTTTTCACGATTCGAGGGAACTTTTGGCTGCGAGCAGTCGTGGCCGAGTGGTTAAGGCGTCTGACTAGAAATCAGATTCCCTCTGGGAGCGTAGGTTCGAGTCCTACCGACTGCGTCTCTCTTTTTTATTTTTTTGTTTAAGAAGAAGGAGCAGAAAATTTCGCAGTTTGCCTGTCGTTTTGGTACTTCGCTACACCTCACCTCTCACAGCCGTTTATATCGCCTGTCCTCTTGATAAGGGCGAATTCCAAGCGTCAGCTTTCGCGTCAGCCGAGCAAAGTCGGGACAAGTCGGGACATACTACAGGATGGCCTGCGTGGAGCAACGACGGAAAGAAAACGTTAATTTAACAGCACGTGGCTCACATACTCATACGTAAAAATTTGCGCCCGTTGCGGTGGCCGGGAATCGAACCCGGATCAACTGCTTGGAAGGCAACTATGCTCACCATTACACCACCACCGCACAGCCGATGCTCGTAACGCCGCGCTGTGTCGGCTTCCCGCCCGCCGGCAGCGGCCCACGGTGATAGTAGCTGTAGGCGCTTTACGAGGTAGGAGGGTGCATCCACACGCGTTCGGGCAGCGCCTCCACGCACGCTGCGTCTTTGGGCAAGACTCGTCGCCGCGGCCGCAAGGTTACTCACACGATAGTGATGAGCGGTCGCTTTAAGGCAGTGTAGTGGGGGACTCCGCGTGTGTAGCACTTTTTTCGGTTGTATCCGGCGTCGTTGGGTGGCAATCCCACTTTCCCTGCAGACAGCTACTCTGGAATATGCTCGGGAAGCACGGTCGACCGCCCCCAACAAATGCAACTAAAAAAATGAGAACAACAACAAAAAAAGCGGCAGGTTGTTCGCCTACCACGCGGGCGGCCCGGGTTCGATTCCCGGCCGATGCATCGTTTTGCTGTTCTCGCTATAATGCTGCCGCGCCGATTGCTCGTTTGAGCTGCGTCAGCCTCAGGAATGTATAGCAGGATTCGCTGTGAGAAGAACCAAACACGCAGCACGCAAGAGACCGTACTTGGACGGACGCGTGCTATATCTGAACTCTAGCGTCAGCCTGGCCCTACAGGCCGCTGTGTTCAGGTGCCGCAAGGGCGATGTACTGTAACCTCAGGCAGTGCTGCTTTCCGTTGGAAGAGCCGCGGCAGCAGTTTAATCTAGCAATTCGGGAAAGCACGTGTAGCAACACAACAGATTCTTGAGAAAGCGCAAACTGTCTATCTCTAATATGCGAGGCTTACCAAGTTTCCTGGGACGTTGGTCGCAAACGTGCCTCGGTAGCGCAGTGGGCAGCGCGTAAGTCTCATAATCTTAAGGTCGTGAGTTCGATCCTCACCTGGGGCATTTAATTTGCTGTACATCATGGCTGAATTAACGGCGTTGCTGTTGCTAGGGAACGAACTGAATTGTCGTTTGTTATCCACAAGGAGTCCACGCCTCAGCGTCAAAATGTTTACATCCAGCTATGGCAAGGTACAGCTTTGACCTTTCTCCTCCCCTGTTATGAGTAAAATATGATGCAAACAGCAATGAATAGTCAGTTTCGAGCTGTGCGCCATGCCAGTCTGTACGCGCAAATATGCTCGCAAACAGAGAACACCACTGAGTCCGGATTCAGCGCGAAATGCCAGAGGAGAGGGAGTTAACCTGACACTTAACGAGCAAATCCGGTGTGGTCTAGTGGCTAGGATACCTGGCTTTCACCCAGGAGGCCCGGGTTCGATTCCCGGTACCGGAAGGGAAGTTTTTGCGCACACGACCCTCCATGTTTTGGCCCTCCAACCCTCGTTTGTCGCCCTCCTTCCGGAGCTTCAACCGAGCGTAATCGGGGAAAACAGGCACGAGATGCAATTACTGTCAGCACCGGGATAAAGGGAGAAGAGGCACTGGTCCCCTGTTGGGCTGCTACCAGCGTCAGTGGCAAGTCGGTGAAGTCGCCAGTTGCGCCAGAAGCCAGCAATTACGCGTTCCAGTTATTCACATTGCCTGCAGCTGCTCCATCCCACAACAAGTGTGAGCCCGGATAGCTCAGTCGGTAGAGCATTAGGCTTTTAACCTAAGGGTCCAGGGTTCGAGTCCCTGTCCGGGCGAAGATTTTAACGCTTCCGTAATGGCTCGTCTCGTAGCGCTGGTAGCCCTGTCGTAATCAGTGCACGGAGTTCGTTTCCTGTCAACATACTGCGCAGAACGGTTTGAGTTTTCACGATTCGAGGGAACTTTTGGCTGCGAGCAGTCGTGGCCGAGTGGTTAAGGCGTCTGACTAGAAATCAGATTCCCTCTGGGAGCGTAGGTTCGAGTCCTACCGACTGCGTCTCTCTTTTTTATTTTTTTGTTTAAGAAGAAGGAGCAGAAAATTTCGCAGTTTGCCTGTCGTTTTGGTACTTCGCTACACCTCACCTCTCACAGCCGTTTATATCGCCTGTCCTCTTGATAAGGGCGAATTCCAAGCGTCAGCTTTCGCGTCAGCCGAGCAAAGTCGGGACAAGTCGGGACATACTACAGGATGGCCTGCGTGGAGCAACGACGGAAAGAAAACGTTAATTTAACAGCACGTGGCTCACATACTCATACGTAAAAATTTGCGCCCGTTGCGGTGGCCGGGAATCGAACCCGGATCAACTGCTTGGAAGGCAACTATGCTCACCATTACACCACCACCGCACAGCCGATGCTCGTAACGCCGCGCTGTGTCGGCTTCCCGCCCGCCGGCAGCGGCCCACGGTGATAGTAGCTGTAGGCGCTTTACGAGGTAGGAGGGTGCATCCACACGCGTTCGGGCAGCGCCTCCACGCACGCTGCGTCTTTGGGCAAGACTCGTCGCCGCGGCCGCAAGGTTACTCACACGATAGTGATGAGCGGTCGCTTTAAGGCAGTGTAGTGGGGGACTCCGCGTGTGTAGCACTTTTTTCGGTTGTATCCGGCGTCGTTGGGTGGCAATCCCACTTTCCCTGCAGACAGCTACTCTGGAATATGCTCGGGAAGCACGGTCGACCGCCCCCAACAAATGCAACTAAAAAAATGAGAACAACAACAAAAAAAGCGGCAGGTTGTTCGCCTACCACGCGGGCGGCCCGGGTTCGATTCCCGGCCGATGCATCGTTTTGCTGTTCTCGCTATAATGCTGCCGCGCCGATTGCTCGTTTGAGCTGCGTCAGCCTCAGGAATGTATAGCAGGATTCGCTGTGAGAAGAACCAAACACGCAGCACGCAAGAGACCGTACTTGGACGGACGCGTGCTATATCTGAACTCTAGCGTCAGCCTGGCCCTACAGGCCGCTGTGTTCAGGTGCCGCAAGGGCGATGTACTGTAACCTCAGGCAGTGCTGCTTTCCGTTGGAAGAGCCGCGGCAGCAGTTTAATCTAGCAATTCGGGAAAGCACGTGTAGCAACACAACAGATTCTTGAGAAAGCGCAAACTGTCTATCTCTAATATGCGAGGCTTACCAAGTTTCCTGGGACGTTGGTCGCAAACGTGCCTCGGTAGCGCAGTGGGCAGCGCGTAAGTCTCATAATCTTAAGGTCGTGAGTTCGATCCTCACCTGGGGCATTTAATTTGCTGTACATCATGGCTGAATTAACGGCGTTGCTGTTGCTAGGGAACGAACTGAATTGTCGTTTGTTATCCACAAGGAGTCCACGCCTCAGCGTCAAAATGTTTACATCCAGCTATGGCAAGGTACAGCTTTGACCTTTCTCCTCCCCTGTTATGAGTAAAATATGATGCAAACAGCAATGAATAGTCAGTTTCGAGCTGTGCGCCATGCCAGTCTGTACGCGCAAATATGCTCGCAAACAGAGAACACCACTGAGTCCGGATTCAGCGCGAAATGCCAGAGGAGAGGGAGTTAACCTGACACTTAACGAGCAAATCCGGTGTGGTCTAGTGGCTAGGATACCTGGCTTTCACCCAGGAGGCCCGGGTTCGATTCCCGGTACCGGAAGGGAAGTTTTTGCGCACACGACCCTCCATGTTTTGGCCCTCCAACCCTCGTTTGTCGCCCTCCTTCCGGAGCTTCAACCGAGCGTAATCGGGGAAAACAGGCACGAGATGCAATTACTGTCAGCACCGGGATAAAGGGAGAAGAGGCACTGGTCCCCTGTTGGGCTGCTACCAGCGTCAGTGGCAAGTCGGTGAAGTCGCCAGTTGCGCCAGAAGCCAGCAATTACGCGTTCCAGTTATTCACATTGCCTGCAGCTGCTCCATCCCACAACAAGTGTGAGCCCGGATAGCTCAGTCGGTAGAGCATTAGGCTTTTAACCTAAGGGTCCAGGGTTCGAGTCCCTGTCCGGGCGAAGATTTTAACGCTTCCGTAATGGCTCGTCTCGTAGCGCTGGTAGCCCTGTCGTAATCAGTGCACGGAGTTCGTTTCCTGTCAACATACTGCGCAGAACGGTTTGAGTTTTCACGATTCGAGGGAACTTTTGGCTGCGAGCAGTCGTGGCCGAGTGGTTAAGGCGTCTGACTAGAAATCAGATTCCCTCTGGGAGCGTAGGTTCGAGTCCTACCGACTGCGTCTCTCTTTTTTATTTTTTTGTTTAAGAAGAAGGAGCAGAAAATTTCGCAGTTTGCCTGTCGTTTTGGTACTTCGCTACACCTCACCTCTCACAGCCGTTTATATCGCCTGTCCTCTTGATAAGGGCGAATTCCAAGCGTCAGCTTTCGCGTCAGCCGAGCAAAGTCGGGACAAGTCGGGACATACTACAGGATGGCCTGCGTGGAGCAACGACGGAAAGAAAACGTTAATTTAACAGCACGTGGCTCACATACTCATACGTAAAAATTTGCGCCCGTTGCGGTGGCCGGGAATCGAACCCGGATCAACTGCTTGGAAGGCAACTATGCTCACCATTACACCACCACCGCACAGCCGATGCTCGTAACGCCGCGCTGTGTCGGCTTCCCGCCCGCCGGCAGCGGCCCACGGTGATAGTAGCTGTAGGCGCTTTACGAGGTAGGAGGGTGCATCCACACGCGTTCGGGCAGCGCCTCCACGCACGCTGCGTCTTTGGGCAAGACTCGTCGCCGCGGCCGCAAGGTTACTCACACGATAGTGATGAGCGGTCGCTTTAAGGCAGTGTAGTGGGGGACTCCGCGTGTGTAGCACTTTTTTCGGTTGTATCCGGCGTCGTTGGGTGGCAATCCCACTTTCCCTGCAGACAGCTACTCTGGAATATGCTCGGGAAGCACGGTCGACCGCCCCCAACAAATGCAACTAAAAAAATGAGAACAACAACAAAAAAAGCGGCAGGTTGTTCGCCTACCACGCGGGCGGCCCGGGTTCGATTCCCGGCCGATGCATCGTTTTGCTGTTCTCGCTATAATGCTGCCGCGCCGATTGCTCGTTTGAGCTGCGTCAGCCTCAGGAATGTATAGCAGGATTCGCTGTGAGAAGAACCAAACACGCAGCACGCAAGAGACCGTACTTGGACGGACGCGTGCTATATCTGAACTCTAGCGTCAGCCTGGCCCTACAGGCCGCTGTGTTCAGGTGCCGCAAGGGCGATGTACTGTAACCTCAGGCAGTGCTGCTTTCCGTTGGAAGAGCCGCGGCAGCAGTTTAATCTAGCAATTCGGGAAAGCACGTGTAGCAACACAACAGATTCTTGAGAAAGCGCAAACTGTCTATCTCTAATATGCGAGGCTTACCAAGTTTCCTGGGACGTTGGTCGCAAACGTGCCTCGGTAGCGCAGTGGGCAGCGCGTAAGTCTCATAATCTTAAGGTCGTGAGTTCGA
>NW_025726455.1:57500-60000 GCF_021461395.2 Schistocerca americana | reverse complement strand
TGTTGCGCCTTAACCTAACCCATGTTGCGCCTTAACCTAACCCATGTTGCGCCTTAACCTAACCCATGTTGCGCCTTAACCTAACCCATGTTGCGCCTTAACCTAACCCATGTTGCGCCTTAACCTAACCCATGTTGCGCCTTAACCTAACCCATGTTGCGCCTTAACCTAACCCATGTTGCGCCTTAACCTAACCTATGTTGCGCCTTAACCTAACCTATGTTGCGCCTTAACCTAACCTATGTTGCGCCTTAACCTAACCTATGTTGCGCCTTAACCTAACCTATGTTGCGCCTTAACCTAACCTATGTTGCGCCTTAACCTAACCTATGTTGCGCCTTAACCTAACCTATGTTGCGCCGTAACCTAACCTATGTTGCGCCGTAACCTAACCTATGTTGCGCCGTAACCTAACCTATGTTGCGCCTTAACCTAACCTATGTTGCGCCTTAACCTAACCTATGTTGCGCCTTAACCTAACCTATGTTGCGCCGTAACCTAACCTATGTTGCGCCTTAACCTAACCTATGTTGCGCCTTAACCTAACCTATGTTGCGCCTTAACCTAACCTATGTTGCGCCTTAACCTAACCTATGTTGCGCCTTAACCTAACCTATGTTGCGCCTTAACCTAACCTATGTTGCGCCTTAACCTAACCTATGTTGCGCCTTAACCTAACCTATGTTGCGCCTTAACCTAACCTATGTTGCGCCGTAACCTAACCTATGTTGCGCCTTAACCTAACCTATGTTGCGCCTTAACCTAACCTATGTTGCGCCGTAACCTAACCTATGTTGCGCCTTAACCTAACCTATGTTGCGCCTTAACCTAACCTATGTTGCGCCTTAACCTAACCTATGTTGCGCCTTAACCTAACCTATGTTGCGCCTTAACCTAACCTATGTTGCGCCTTAACCCAACACACGTTGGGCCTTAACCCAACACACGTTGGGCCTTAACCCAACACACGTTGGGCCTTAACCCAACACACGTTGGGCCTTAACCCAACACACGTTGGGCCTTAACCCAACACACGTTGGGCCTTAACCCAACACACGTTGGGCCTTAACCCAACACACGTTGGGCCTTAACCCAACACACGTTGGGCCTTAACCCAACACACGTTGGGCCTTAACCCAACACACGTTGGGCCTTAACCCAACACACGTTGGGCCTTAACCCAACACACGTTGGGCCTTAACCCAACACACGTTGGGCCTTAACCCAACACACGTTGGGCCTTAACCCAACACACGTTGGGCCTTAACCCAACACACGTTGGGCCTTAACCTGCTCTGTAATTGTCATACGACGCGTTAAATTAGTGTAGTGTTGCCTAACTGCAACCCCCGCAATATAGTTTGCTACTCGCACTGCCCGGTCCCCAGAGTATCGCTTCATGTTAAACACCTTGCAGCTATACACTGTAATGCGGATGGCGGCAGGACGTACATGCTCAATGCCCTTCGCAGTTGTTCATTGGCATTCGCATGGCGAAGCACAGCCTACGTTGTGGTACGGCTTGTGGCAACTGTCCGCTGATGTTGTACGTCCAAATCACACACTGTACCGCACATTGGTCCTCATGTACTGAATGATACATCGTGGTACATGTGTGACCGTACCACGACTGCGCCAACAACGGCGAACCATACGGTCCAAATATTGTGCACTCAGCTACGTGTCGTCTCCCTATAAGAGCTGGATTGCAGTATGGTATGCCGTGGATGGCGATCAGCATGAGCCGTCTGTTGATGTAGTGGCGCGTGTTGTCAGACGTAGTCGTCTCTTCTCACACACCGTGATAGCATGGTGCACTGCGTTCCACATCTGCGACATGCGACAGAGGCCGGTTGACAGTCGTTCGCGCAATGGACATCGCATACGTACGGGGGCCACCTTCCACGTGTTCGCGAAGCGTGCACATGTTGTTGCGTGTATGTGGGCAGACATAGTGTGTCGTGACACCTGACACAGGCATGCAACAATCGTTGAATTTGCAAATGGCGATGGACGTCTACGTTTGCTGGTGACGTTACGCAAATGAAGAACTGGTAAACCGTTGTGGTGCGGTTGTTCTCGCTAGAGGTGAATCAGTGATGGCGACGATCGGTTGAGCTACCAACCGGTTGTTTCAGCGATACCCACCATGCCCACGAACGTGAATGGCATGTGGGTGTGAAGCGATACGCGGCGGTGGCTGGGTGGGACCGTCCCCGGCCGGTGAGGGGGGGCCTTCCGGCGTGCTGGCCGCGCGGTGCGTGGGCGCACGCGCTACAGCCGGCTGGTGGGGGCGGCCAGTGGCAGGCGCGCCGGCCGACGGAGGCGGCAGGCGGCGCAGCTGCGCGCCGGCGCACCCTGCACGCGGCGCCGTGCGGCCAAAGTAGGTCCTCGCGGGCCCGGTGCGAAGCGCGGTGGACATCTGCAGTGTGCTGGTCCGATTGAGGACTGTGTGCGCTGAGGATGCGCCGCCGCCCGGCGCTCGGCGCCGCGACGCCGT
>NW_025726455.1:42500-47500 GCF_021461395.2 Schistocerca americana | reverse complement strand
TGTTGCGCCTTAACCTAACCTATGTTGCGCCTTAACCTAACCTATGTTGCGCCTTAACCTAACCTATGTTGCGCCTTAACCTAACCTATGTTGCGCCTTAACCTAACCTATGTTGCGCCTTAACCTAACCTATGTTGCGCCGTAACCTAACCTATGTTGCGCCGTAACCTAACCTATGTTGCGCCATAACCTAACCTATGTTGCGCCTTAACCTAACCTATGTTGCGCCTTAACCTAACCTATGTTGCGCCTTAACCTAACCTATGTTGCGCCGTAACCTAACCTATGTTGCGCCTTAACCTAACCTATGTTGCGCCTTAACCTAACCTATGTTGCGCCTTAACCTAACCTATGTTGCGCCTTAACCTAACCTATGTTGCGCCTTAACCTAACCTATGTTGCGCCTTAACCTAACCTATGTTGCGCCTTAACCTAACCTATGTTGCGCCTTAACCTAACCTATGTTGCGCCTTAACCTAACCTATGTTGCGCCGTAACCTAACCTATGTTGCGCCTTAACCTAACCTATGTTGCGCCTTAACCTAACCTATGTTGCGCCGTAACCTAACCTATGTTGCGCCTTAACCTAACCTATGTTGCGCCTTAACCTAACCTATGTTGCGCCTTAACCTAACCTATGTTGCGCCTTAACCTAACCTATGTTGCGCCTTAACCCAACACACGTTGCGCCTTAACCCAACACACGTTGGGCCTTAACCCAACACACGTTGGGCCTTAACCCAACACACGTTGGGCCTTAACCCAACACACGTTGGGCCTTAACCCAACACACGTTGGGCCTTAACCCAACACACGTTGGGCCTTAACCCAACACACGTTGGGCCTTAACCCAACACACGTTGGGCCTTAACCCAACACACGTTGGGCCTTAACCCAACACACGTTGGGCCTTAACCCAACACACGTTGGGCCTTAACCCAACACACGTTGGGCCTTAACCCAACACACGTTGGGCCTTAACCCAACACACGTTGGGCCTTAACCCAACACACGTTGGGCCTTAACCCAACACACGTTGGGCCTTAACCTGCTCTGTAATTGTCATACGACGCGTTAAATTAGTGTAGTGTTGCCTAACTGCAACCCCCGCAATATAGTTTGCTACTCGCACTGCCCGGTCCCCAGAGTATCGCTTCATGTTAAACACCTTGCAGCTATACACTGTAATGCGGATGGCGGCAGGACGTACATGCTCAATGCCCTTCGCAGTTGTTCATTGGCATTCGCATGGCGAAGCACAGCCTACGTTGTGGTACGGCTTGTGGCAACTGTCCGCTGATGTTGTACGTCCAAATCACACACTGTACCGCACATTGGTCCTCATGTACTGAATGATACATCGTGGTACATGTGTGACCGTACCACGACTGCGCCAACAACGGCGAACCATACGGTCCAAATATTGTGCACTCAGCTACGTGTCGTCTCCCTATAAGAGCTGGATTGCAGTATGGTATGCCGTGGATGGCGATCAGCATGAGCCGTCTGTTGATGTAGTGGCGCGTGTTGTCAGACGTAGTCGTCTCTTCTCACACACCGTGATAGCATGGTGCACTGCGTTCCACATCTGCGACATGCGACAGAGGCCGGTTGACAGTCGTTCGCGCAATGGACATCGCATACGTACGGGGGCCACCTTCCACGTGTTCGCGAAGCGTGCACATGTTGTTGCGTGTATGTGGGCAGACATAGTGTGTCGTGACACCTGACACAGGCATGCAACAATCGTTGAATTTGCAAATGGCGATGGACGTCTACGTTTGCTGGTGACGTTACGCAAATGAAGAACTGGTAAACCGTTGTGGTGCGGTTGTTCTCGCTAGAGGTGAATCAGTGATGGCGACGATCGGTTGAGCTACCAACCGGTTGTTTCAGCGATACCCACCATGCCCACGAACGTGAATGGCATGTGGGTGTGAAGCGATACGCGGCGGTGGCTGGGTGGGACCGTCCCCGGCCGGTGAGGGGGGGCCTTCCGGCGTGCTGGCCGCGCGGTGCGTGGGCGCACGCGCTACAGCCGGCTGGTGGGGGCGGCCAGTGGCAGGCGCGCCGGCCGACGGAGGCGGCAGGCGGCGCAGCTGCGCGCCGGCGCACCCTGCACGCGGCGCCGTGCGGCCAAAGTAGGTCCTCGCGGGCCCGGTGCGAAGCGCGGTGGACATCTGCAGTGTGCTGGTCCGATTGAGGACTGTGTGCGCTGAGGATGCGCCGCCGCCCGGCGCTCGGCGCCGCGACGCCGTCTGCTGCTCGGTCGCCTCTGCGGTTCTCGCAGGTGGATTGTATCGCAGCTGTGCGGACGTGTTGGCGCGTGCGCTGTGCTGGGAGAGTTCGCTTCGGCACCCAAGTGGGGCTTTTGTCCTTCTGTGGCGCTGGCGTTGGAGCTGCCGGCCACCGTAGGTGGCGCGTGTTGTCTCCCGCCGGCAATGCCACGACAGCACGCTCCCGGGCCTCTGTCGGCAGCGGCAAGCTCAGTTGGGAGCACGGGTGGTCGCACCTAAAGCGTCTACTCGCCAAACTCCGGGCGATTGCGCCTCTCTCGAACCCGACCAAGTACTTAGGACGGCGCTGCGCGCCGCCGGGACCTGAGAGGGTTTCGAGGTGTATTGTGCAGGGGAGCTCAGCCTCCTCCTGTTTGCAGAATAATTGAGCGGACGCTTGCGTGTTCGCGCGGGCCCCCGGGACACACTCCCGGGCGGCCGGCTGCTCAGCTCTAGTTGACGCAGCTCCCTGGTTGATCCTGCCAGTAGTCATATGCTTGTCTCAAAGATTAAGCCATGCATGTCTCAGTACAAGCCGCATTAAGGTGAAACCGCGAATGGCTCATTAAATCAGTTATGGTTCCTTAGATCGTACCCACGTTACTTGGATAACTGTGGTAATTCTAGAGCTAATACATGCAAACAGAGTCCCGACCAGAGATGGAAGGGACGCTTTTATTAGATCAAAACCAATCGGTCGGCTCGTCCGGTCCGTTTGCCTTGGTGACTCTGAATAACTTTGGGCTGATCGCACGGTCCTCGTACCGGCGACGCATCTTTCAAATGTCTGCCTTATCAACTGTCGATGGTAGGTTCTGCGCCTACCATGGTTGTAACGGGTAACGGGGAATCAGGGTTCGATTCCGGAGAGGGAGCCTGAGAAACGGCTACCACATCCAAGGAAGGCAGCAGGCGCGCAAATTACCCACTCCCGGCACGGGGAGGTAGTGACGAAAAATAACGATACGGGACTCATCCGAGGCCCCGTAATCGGAATGAGTACACTTTAAATCCTTTAACGAGTATCTATTGGAGGGCAAGTCTGGTGCCAGCAGCCGCGGTAATTCCAGCTCCAATAGCGTATATTAAAGTTGTTGCGGTTAAAAAGCTCGTAGTTGGATTTGTGTCCCACGCTGTTGGTTCACCGCCCGTCGGTGTTTAACTGGCATGTATCGTGGGACGTCCTGCCGGTGGGGCGAGCTGAAGGCGTGCGACGCGCCTCGTGCGTGCTCGTGCGTCCCGAGGCGGACCCCGTTGCAATCCTACCAGGGTGCTCTTGAGTGAGTGTCTCGGTGGGCCGGCACGTTTACTTTGAACAAATTAGAGTGCTTAAAGCAGGCAAGCCCGCCTGAATACTGTGTGCATGGAATAATGGAATAGGACCTCGGTTCTATTTTGTTGGTTTTCGGAACCCGAGGTAATGATTAATAGGGACAGGCGGGGGCATTCGTATTGCGACGTTAGAGGTGAAATTCTTGGATCGTCGCAAGACGAACAGAAGCGAAAGCATTTGCCAAGTATGTTTTCATTAATCAAGAACGAAAGTTAGAGGTTCGAAGGCGATCAGATACCGCCCTAGTTCTAACCATAAACGATGCCAGCCAGCGATCCGCCGCAGTTCCTCCGATGACTCGGCGGGCAGCCTCCGGGAAACCAAAGCTTTTGGGTTCCGGGGGAAGTATGGTTGCAAAGCTGAAACTTAAAGGAATTGACGGAAGGGCACCACCAGGAGTGGAGCCTGCGGCTTAATTTGACTCAACACGGGAAACCTCACCAGGCCCGGACACCGGAAGGATTGACAGATTGATAGCTCTTTCTTGATTCGGTGGGTGGTGGTGCATGGCCGTTCTTAGTTGGTGGAGCGATTTGTCTGGTTAATTCCGATAACGAACGAGACTCTAGCCTGCTAACTAGTCGCGTGACATCCTTCGTGCTGTCAGCGATTACTTTTCTTCTTAGAGGGACAGGCGGCTTCTAGCCGCACGAGATTGAGCAATAACAGGTCTGTGATGCCCTTAGATGTTCTGGGCCGCACGCGCGCTACACTGAAGGAATCAGCGTGTCTTCCTAGGCCGAAAGGTCGGGGTAACCCGCTGAACCTCCTTCGTGCTAGGGATTGGGGCTTGCAATTGTTCCCCATGAACGAGGAATTCCCAGTAAGCGCGAGTCATAAGCTCGCGTTGATTACGTCCCTGCCCTTTGTACACACCGCCCGTCGCTACTACCGATTGAATGATTTAGTGAGGTCTTCGGACTGGTACGCGGCATTGACTCTGTCGTTGCCGATGCTACCGGAAAGATGACCAAACTTGATCATTTAGAGGAAGTAAAAGTCGTAACAAGGTTTCCGTAGGTGAACCTGCGGAAGGATCATTACCGACTAGACTGCATGTCTTTCGATGTGCGTGTCGTGTCGCGCAACACGCTACCTGTACGGCTCGCAGTAGCCGTGCGCCGCGTGCGGAACCACGCGTGCTTCTCAAAACTAACGCCAATGTTGTGTGGTACGAGCGCTGAAGCGCTGGAGCGGCTGGCCTGCGGCACCTGGCGCCTGGCGCCGGTTTTGAATGACTTTCGCCCGACTGCCTGTCCGCTCCGGTGTGGAGCCGTACGACGCCCATCGGCCGTGAGGCCGTTGGACACAGAACGCTTGAACAGGGGCCGCCACACGCCTACGTCCCGCCTATGCAACTGTCTTGAAAGAGACAGTGTAAACTAAGAAAA
>NW_025726455.1:32500-35000 GCF_021461395.2 Schistocerca americana | reverse complement strand
ATGTTGCGCCTTAACCTAACCTATGTTGCGCCTTAACCTAACCTATGTTGCGCCTTAACCTAACCTATGTTGCGCCTTAACCTAACCTATGTTGCGCCTTAACCTAACCTATGTTGCGCCTTAACCTAACCTATGTTGCGCCTTAACCTAACCTATGTTGCGCCTTAACCTAACCTATGTTGCGCCTTAACCTAACCTATGTTGCGCCGTAACCTAACCTATGTTGCGCCTTAACCTAACCTATGTTGCGCCTTAACCTAACCTATGTTGCGCCGTAACCTAACCTATGTTGCGCCTTAACCTAACCTATGTTGCGCCTTAACCTAACCTATGTTGCGCCTTAACCTAACCTATGTTGCGCCTTAACCTAACCTATGTTGCGCCTTAACCTAACCTATGTTGCGCCTTAACCCAACACACGTTGGGCCTTAACCCAACACACGTTGGGCCTTAACCCAACACACGTTGGGCCTTAACCCAACACACGTTGGGCCTTAACCCAACACACGTTGGGCCTTAACCCAACACACGTTGGGCCTTAACCCAACACACGTTGGGCCTTAACCCAACACACGTTGGGCCTTAACCCAACACACGTTGGGCCTTAACCCAACACACGTTGGGCCTTAACCCAACACACGTTGGGCCTTAACCCAACACACGTTGGGCCTTAACCCAACACACGTTGGGCCTTAACCCAACACACGTTGGGCCTTAACCCAACACACGTTGGGCCTTAACCCAACACACGTTGGGCCTTAACCCAACACACGTTGGGCCTTAACCCAACACACGTTGGGCCTTAACCCAACACACGTTGGGCCTTAACCTGCTCTGTAATTGTCATACGACGCGTTAAATTAGTGTAGTGTTGCCTAACTGCAACCCCCGCAATATAGTTTGCTACTCGCACTGCCCGGTCCCCAGAGTATCGCTTCATGTTAAACACCTTGCAGCTATACACTGTAATGCGGATGGCGGCAGGACGTACATGCTCAATGCCCTTCGCAGTTGTTCATTGGCATTCGCATGGCGAAGCACAGCCTACGTTGTGGTACGGCTTGTGGCAACTGTCCGCTGATGTTGTACGTCCAAATCACACACTGTACCGCACATTGGTCCTCATGTACTGAATGATACATCGTGGTACATGTGTGACCGTACCACGACTGCGCCAACAACGGCGAACCATACGGTCCAAATATTGTGCACTCAGCTACGTGTCGTCTCCCTATAAGAGCTGGATTGCAGTATGGTATGCCGTGGATGGCGATCAGCATGAGCCGTCTGTTGATGTAGTGGCGCGTGTTGTCAGACGTAGTCGTCTCTTCTCACACACCGTGATAGCATGGTGCACTGCGTTCCACATCTGCGACATGCGACAGAGGCCGGTTGACAGTCGTTCGCGCAATGGACATCGCATACGTACGGGGGCCACCTTCCACGTGTTCGCGAAGCGTGCACATGTTGTTGCGTGTATGTGGGCAGACATAGTGTGTCGTGACACCTGACACAGGCATGCAACAATCGTTGAATTTGCAAATGGCGATGGACGTCTACGTTTGCTGGTGACGTTACGCAAATGAAGAACTGGTAAACCGTTGTGGTGCGGTTGTTCTCGCTAGAGGTGAATCAGTGATGGCGACGATCGGTTGAGCTACCAACCGGTTGTTTCAGCGATACCCACCATGCCCACGAACGTGAATGGCATGTGGGTGTGAAGCGATACGCGGCGGTGGCTGGGTGGGACCGTCCCCGGCCGGTGAGGGGGGGCCTTCCGGCGTGCTGGCCGCGCGGTGCGTGGGCGCACGCGCTACAGCCGGCTGGTGGGGGCGGCCAGTGGCAGGCGCGCCGGCCGACGGAGGCGGCAGGCGGCGCAGCTGCGCGCCGGCGCACCCTGCACGCGGCGCCGTGCGGCCAAAGTAGGTCCTCGCGGGCCCGGTGCGAAGCGCGGTGGACATCTGCAGTGTGCTGGTCCGATTGAGGACTGTGTGCGCTGAGGATGCGCCGCCGCCCGGCGCTCGGCGCCGCGACGCCGTCTGCTGCTCGGTCGCCTCTGCGGTTCTCGCAGGTGGATTGTATCGCAGCTGTGCGGACGTGTTGGCGCGTGCGCTGTGCTGGGAGAGTTCGCTTCGGCACCCAAGTGGGGCTTTTGTCCTTCTGTGGCGCTGGCGTTGGAGCTGCCGGCCACCGTAGGTGGCGCGTGTTGTCTCCCGCCGGCAATGCCACGACAGCACGCTCCCGGGCCTCTGTCGGCAGCGGCAAGCTCAGTTGGGAGCACGGGTGGTCGCACCTAAAGCGTCTACTCGCCAAACTCCGGGCGATTGCGCCTCTCTCGAACCCGACCAAGTACTTAGGACGGCGCTGCGCGCCGCCGGGACCTGAGAGGGTTTCGAGGTGTATTGTGCAGGGGAGCTCAGCCTCCTCCTGTTTGCAGAATAATTGAGCGGACGCTTGCGTGTTCGCGCGGGCCCCCGGGACACACTCCCGGGCGGCCGGC
>NW_025726455.1:20000-25000 GCF_021461395.2 Schistocerca americana | reverse complement strand
AGGAACGGCACCTCCATCTACAGGGATCCGACGGAACTACGCCAACCATGCCGGCAAAACAGTATCGCCATCTATGAAAATACGGCGAAACCACATGCAATACCTCCATCTATGCGAATCTGACAACACTACGTCCGCCATGTCGAGCGCACCGCAAAACATACCGCCATCTGTAGGTCTCCCGCAACATGACCTCCTGCAACGACGATACCGTCATCTATGAGACGCCAAGCCGACTAAGACAGCGATGGGCCCACAGTGCCCTTCTTTCGACCCCACCCCAACGCCAGCGCCTCTGCCGCACGAAGTCGTGGACCGGCAATCACTCCACCTGCACCCGTTCGTGCCCCACCCCAACCGCCCAACTCGCAACTCCAGCGGATGAACGGCGGACTTTGCTCGCACTCGCAATGTGCAATCCACCCCTATAACGTGCGTTTCATGAAGAGTTATGTCCAATATGCGACATTCCCGCTGTCCATATACATGAGCTGCGAGCTGTACCACGTACGAGCTACAGACGCGATCGCGTTGCTCGCTGTACGAATGCAGATGCTCAGCGGCAGCTAGGAGGCGCTCCATCCATGTCGGTACCGGTGAGCGTTGCACTCGCAGTCGCAAAAACGTACGGCAAGTATATTACTCGGAAGAGTCAATGACAGTCCAAGCCCCCCTGCGTGGGAAGAGTCTTCCTAGGCCATGACCCACCGGAAGGGCGCAGCGTCCCCCACCCCAGACATGTGACGTCAGACTATCGGTATTGACGACTAGACTGATTCCTTATAATCATTTGCCATACACCGGTGGAAGCTGCCGAGACGAGTAACTACATAGCGGGCTCGCCGTGTCACTAATGTACAGAGATACAATAGTTTCGACTGGAACCGGATTAAACGTATACACGGCGCTGATTAGTAATAGATAGAGCCATCAGAATACAGATAATGTATAGACCTGTCCGTATACATGCTGAAAGACTCTGCTCACAATCACACGTCAGCCAGACACTCTTATCACGCACTACTCTCTGCCTGTAACAGGCACACAGACAATATGTAAGCACCAGCATGGAACAACACCCAGTGCATCCTCTCTGCCACATTAGACAATCCACACTATCATAACCAGACCGGGAGGTCCACTCGGAAAACAGAATATCCCACCCTTCCGACAACCACCATTGCTCAGCTAAGCCACCAACACCCACACATGTCCCAGACAGGGGTGCACCCAACATCACAATACTGCCTCCTGTCACACCACACAAACAATGGCAGGAATGAAAGACACAGGTCTGCCACAAGCATGGAATCAGAGCGCCGCCTGTTATGAGCCAAAGGTGCACCCTGACGTGGCAAATCAGATGATGCCGCAGTCATTTACTTACGATAATCACAATCAACAAACCGGGCCCCCCCCCCCCCAAGTGCCTTAACCTAACCCGTATTGTACCTTAACCTAACCCGTATTGTACCTTAACCTAACCCGTATTGTACCTTAACCTAACCCGTATTGTACCTTAACCTAACCCATATTGTACCTTAACCTAACCCATATTGTACCTTAACCTAACCCATATTGTACCTTAACCTAACCCATATTGTACCTTAACCTAACCCATATTGTACCTTAACCTAACCCATATTGTACCTTAACCTAACCCATATTGTACCTTAACCTAACCCATATTGTACCTTAACCTAACCCATATTGTACCTTAACCTAACCCATATTGTACCTTAACCTAACCCATGTTGCGCCTTAACCTAACCCATGTTGCGCCTTAACCTAACCCATGTTGCGCCTTAACCTAACCCATGTTGCGCCTTAACCTAACCCATGTTGCGCCTTAACCTAACCCATGTTGCGCCTTAACCTAACCCATGTTGCGCCTTAACCT
The DNA here is from genome assembly GCF_021461395.2 of Schistocerca americana. Classification (NCBI taxonomy): domain Eukaryota; kingdom Metazoa; phylum Arthropoda; class Insecta; order Orthoptera; family Acrididae; genus Schistocerca; species Schistocerca americana. Next base: position 23,100 of record NW_025726455.1, on the reverse strand, counting down.
AACCCATGTTGCGCCTTAACCTAACCCATGTTGCGCCTTAACCTAACCCATGTTGCGCCTTAACCTAACCCATGTTGCGCCTTAACCTAACCCATGTTGCGCCTTAACCTAACCTATGTTGCGCCTTAACCTAACCTATGTTGCGCCTTAACCTAACCTATGTTGCGCCTTAACCTAACCTATGTTGCGCCTTAACCTAACCTATGTTGCGCCTTAACCTAACCTATGTTGCGCCTTAACCTAACCTATGTTGCGCCTTAACCTAACCTATGTTGCGCCGTAACCTAACCTATGTTGCGCCGTAACCTAACCTATGTTGCGCCATAACCTAACCTATGTTGCGCCTTAACCTAACCTATGTTGCGCCTTAACCTAACCTATGTTGCGCCTTAACCTAACCTATGTTGCGCCGTAACCTAACCTATGTTGCGCCTTAACCTAACCTATGTTGCGCCTTAACCTAACCTATGTTGCGCCTTAACCTAACCTATGTTGCGCCTTAACCTAACCTATTTTGCGCCTTAACCTAACCTATGTTGCGCCTTAACCTAACCTATGTTGCGCCTTAACCTAACCTATGTTGCGCCTTAACCTAACCTATGTTGCGCCTTAACCTAACCTATGTTGCGCCGTAACCTAACCTATGTTGCGCCTTAACCTAACCTATGTTGCGCCGTAACCTAACCTATGTTGCGCCTTAACCTAACCTATGTTGCGCCTTAACCTAACCTATGTTGCGCCTTAACCTAACCTATGTTGCGCCTTAACCTAACCTATGTTGCGCCTTAACCTAACCTATGTTGCGCCTTAACCCAACACACGTTGGGCCTTAACCCAACACACGTTGGGCCTTAACCCAACACACGTTGGGCCTTAACCCAACACACGTTGGGCCTTAACCCAACACACGTTGGGCCTTAACCCAACACACGTTGGGCCTTAACCCAACACACGTTGGGCCTTAACCCAACACACGTTGGGCCTTAACCCAACACACGTTGGGCCTTAACCCAACACACGTTGGGCCTTAACCCAACACACGTTGGGCCTTAACCCAACACACGTTGGGCCTTAACCCAACACACGTTGGGCCTTAACCCAACACACGTTGGGCCTTAACCCAACACACGTTGGGCCTTAACCCAACACACGTTGGGCCTTAACCCAACACACGTTGGGCCTTAACCCAACACACGTTGGGCCTTAACCCAACACACGTTGGGCCTTAACCCAACACACGTTGGGCCTTAACCCAACACACGTTGGGCCTTAACCTGCTCTGTAATTGTCATACGACGCGTTAAATTAGTGTAGTGTTGCCTAACTGCAACCCCCGCAATATAGTTTGCTACTCGCACTGCCCGGTCCCCAGAGTATCGCTTCATGTTAAACACCTTGCAGCTATACACTGTAATGCGGATGGCGGCAGGACGTACATGCTCAATGCCCTTCGCAGTTGTTCATTGGCATTCGCATGGCGAAGCACAGCCTACGTTGTGGTACGGCTTGTGGCAACTGTCCGCTGATGTTGTACGTCCAAATCACACACTGTACCGCACATTGGTCCTCATGTACTGAATGATACATCGTGGTACATGTGTGACCGTACCACGACTGCGCCAACAACGGCGAACCATACGGTCCAAATATTGTGCACTCAGCTACGTGTCGTCTCCCTATAAGAGCTGGATTGCAGTATGGTATGCCGTGGATGGCGATCAGCATGAGCCGTCTGTTGATGTAGTGGCGCGTGTTGTCAGACGTAGTCGTCTCTTCTCACACACCGTGATAGCATGGTGCACTGCGTTCCACATCTGCGACATGCGACAGAGGCCGGTTGACAGTCGTTCGCGCAATGGACATCGCATACGTACGGGGGCCACCTTCCACGTGTTCGCGAAGCGTGCACATGTTGTTGCGTGTATGTGGGCAGACATAGTGTGTCGTGACACCTGACACAGGCATGCAACAATCGTTGAATTTGCAAATGGCGATGGACGTCTACGTTTGCTGGTGACGTTACGCAAATGAAGAACTGGTAAACCGTTGTGGTGCGGTTGTTCTCGCTAGAGGTGAATCAGTGATGGCGACGATCGGTTGAGCTACCAACCGGTTGTTTCAGCGATACCCACCATGCCCACGAACGTGAATGGCATGTGGGTGTGAAGCGATACGCGGCGGTGGCTGGGTGGGACCGTCCCCGGCCGGTGAGGGGGGGCCTTCCGGCGTGCTGGCCGCGCGGTGCGTGGGCGCACGCGCTACAGCCGGCTGGTGGGGGCGGCCAGTGGCAGGCGCGCCGGCCGACGGAGGCGGCAGGCGGCGCAGCTGCGCGCCGGCGCACCCTGCACGCGGCGCCGTGCGGCCAAAGTAGGTCCTCGCGGGCCCGGTGCGAAGCGCGGTGGACATCTGCAGTGTGCTGGTCCGATTGAGGACTGTGTGCGCTGAGGATGCGCCGCCGCCCGGCGCTCGGCGCCGCGACGCCGTCTGCTGCTCGGTCGCCTCTGCGGTTCTCGCAGGTGGATTGTATCGCAGCTGTGCGGACGTGTTGGCGCGTGCGCTGTGCTGGGAGAGTTCGCTTCGGCACCCAAGTGGGGCTTTTGTCCTTCTGTGGCGCTGGCGTTGGAGCTGCCGGCCACCGTAGGTGGCGCGTGTTGTCTCCCGCCGGCAATGCCACGACAGCACGCTCCCGGGCCTCTGTCGGCAGCGGCAAGCTCAGTTGGGAGCACGGGTGGTCGCACCTAAAGCGTCTACTCGCCAAACTCCGGGCGATTGCGCCTCTCTCGAACCCGACCAAGTACTTAGGACGGCGCTGCGCGCCGCCGGGACCTGAGAGGGTTTCGAGGTGTATTGTGCAGGGGAGCTCAGCCTCCTCCTGTTTGCAGAATAATTGAGCGGACGCTTGCGTGTTCGCGCGGGCCCCCGGGACACACTCCCGGGCGGCCGGCTGCTCAGCTCTAGTTGACGCAGCTCCCTGGTTGATCCTGCCAGTAGTCATATGCTTGTCTCAAAGATTAAGCCATGCATGTCTCAGTACAAGCCGCATTAAGGTGAAACCGCGAATGGCTCATTAAATCAGTTATGGTTCCTTAGATCGTACCCA
>NW_025726455.1:12500-15000 GCF_021461395.2 Schistocerca americana | reverse complement strand
GCAGGATGCGCGCGCCTGCGCGGCGTTCGCGCCCCGGTGCTTCAACCTGCGTGCAGGATCCGAGCTCGGTCCCGTGCCTTGGCCTCCCACGGATCTTCCTTGCTGCGAGGCCGCGTCCGCCTTAGCGTGCTCCTCCGGGGGCGCGCGGGTGCGCGGATTCTCTTCGGCCGCCATTCAACGATCAACTCAGAACTGGCACGGACTGGGGGAATCCGACTGTCTAATTAAAACAAAGCATTGCGATGGCCCTAGCGGGTGTTGACGCAATGTGATTTCTGCCCAGTGCTCTGAATGTCAACGTGAAGAAATTCAAGCAAGCGCGGGTAAACGGCGGGAGTAACTATGACTCTCTTACGGTGGCCAAGTGGCAGCGGTGTGGCTGCATCCGGACTTGGCTTCTCGAAGTGCGGTCTTGATGTAGTCGTGCTGCTGCTGCGAGGTGCCTTCCTTGGGTTATAGTTACAGGGAGAGTGATGCGCAATACATGGGCCTAGCCCTCTTAGCCTCTCCTCTCCTGCGGTCTTCTCCCCTTCTCGTGGGCCCGCTGATTTCGCAGAGTGGAAGACCGCACCAGGGGCTTGGGGGGGTTACCAGCCCCCCCTCGCACTATCCCTTTTTTAGTTGGGGGCAGTAAGCAGAGAATAAGTGGTGGCCCTTCCGCTGAAGGTGCCACCCCAACTCCCCCAGCACCTAGCCGGCCAACCGGCCGTGCCGAAAATCTTGTAACTTTTGCAGCTATGTATACCTGTAGTGAGTGCCACCGCAGCTTTACAACCAAGAACGGTCTCGGGGTCCATCGCCGCCGCCAACATCTTGCGGCCGCCAACGCGGAGATCGTCACGGAGAGGCATCGCGCGAGGTGGACGGAGGAAGAAGTCCTGTCGCTCGCCAAGGCAGAGGCCGAACTGTTCCTCGAGAGGGACGCCCGGTTCTTCTTTGTAAATCAAGAGCTCATCAGGATGTTCCCCGACCGAACGCTTGAGGCAATCAAGTGCCGACGGCGGCAAGCTGCCCACAAGCAGCTTGTCCGCCAATTCATGGAGGCGCTTGAGATCGGTCGGGGGGAAGAGCCGGCGTCCCGCCGGGGAGCGGCGAGCCCGCTGCCTGACGCGGGCGAGGCCGCTGCGCCGCCCGTCGACGCAGCCGAGGACTTCGCGGCCGACACCACCGGGCCGCCGCCGGAGGGGCCGACTGACGCCGCCATCTGGGAGCATCTGGCGGGGCTACCCGCTTCCGCCCAGCGTTTCTCTGCCCTGGATCGTGTCATCGGTCTGGGGCGGGGCACGCCGCCCGATGTCATCCTGGGCATGCTCCCGGATGCCCTTGCGTCGGTCGGGTCCAGAGGGGAGAGATCAATCACCAGGACACAGCGGCCGCGCCAACCATCGAAGCGGCCGCCTGCCGCGCCGCCGACGCAGAAGCGCAAGCGGCGCCGCTGGGAGTACGCGAGAACGCAGGATGCCTTCCGACGGTCGCGTGCGCGTTGCGTGCGCGGCCTCTTGGATGGCACCCTGCTCCAGCCGCCACCTGCCATCCCTGGTCTGCTGGACTTCTGGGCGGACCTCTTCACCAAGAAGCCCATCTCCACCGCGGGCTTCATTCGTGACCGCCTCCTCCCGCACTCAGAGCCTGTCGCTCTCGAGTGCATATGGGGGCCGGTCACACATGAGGAGGTCGCCGCCGCGTTGCCGCCCAGGGGATCAGCAGCCGGGCCGGACGGCCTTACCCCAGCGGAGTTGCGGCGTCTGCCGCACGAAGTCCTGGTGAAAGTGATGAATCTCTTCCTTCTGGCCCGCGCCCTTCCGGAACGCCTGCTTCGCGCGCGGACGTCCCTTCTCCCGAAAACGGCTGCACCAACATCCCCCGCTGACTTTCGCCCCATTACGGTCTGCTCGGTGTTGGCGCGGACCTTTCACAAGGTTCTCGCGTCACGCCTGATGCGCGCTTGTGCTGTGGACGAACGTCAGCGGGCATTCATCCCTCGGGATGGGATGTTGGAAAATACCTTCATCTTGGACACTGCTCTCACCGACGCAGTTCGCTCCTGCCGCTCTGTCTTTGTGGCATCGATCGACGTATCTAAGGCATTCGATTCGGTAGATCATGCTGCCCTTCGCCCCGTGCTGAAGGCGCATGGCCTGCCGGATTGCTTTGTCGAGTATGTCGAGCGGTGCTACGAGGGCAGCACGACAGTGATAGCGGACGGCGCCGGCGTGGGCGTGTCTGTGCAGCCAGCACGGGGCGTTCGCCAGGGCGATCCCCTCTCCCCCCTCCTGTTCAACTTTGCGGTGGACTACGTTTTAGGCCAACTGCCCTCCCACATCGGAGCTCGGATCCTCGGTCGCAGAGTCAACGCTGCGGCCTTTGCAGATGACGTCTTGCTGTTTGCAGCGACCCCGAGGGGCTTGCAGTCCCTCATCGACGCAGCTACCGCAGCCCTCGCCCACCTGGGGCTGCAGATCAACGCCCGGAAGTGTTTCACCCTCGCCTTAGTCGCGTC
>NW_025726455.1:2500-7500 GCF_021461395.2 Schistocerca americana | reverse complement strand
CCCCCCAAGTGCCTTAACCTAACCCGTATTGTACCTTAACCTAACCCGTATTGTACCTTAACCTAACCCGTATTGTACCTTAACCTAACCCGTATTGTACCTTAACCTAACCCGTATTGTACCTTAACCTAACCCGTATTGTACCTTAACCTAACCCGTATTGTACCTTAACCTAACCCATATTGTACCTTAACCTAACCCATATTGTACCTTAACCTAACCCATATTGTACCTTAACCTAACCCATATTGTACCTTAACCTAACCCATATTGTACCTTAACCTAACCCATATTGTACCTTAACCTAACCCATATTGTACCTTAACCTAACCCATGTTGCGCCTTAACCTAACCCATGTTGCGCCTTAACCTAACCCATGTTGCGCCTTAACCTAACCCATGTTGCGCCTTAACCTAACCCATGTTGCGCCTTAACCTAACCCATGTTGCGCCTTAACCTAACCCATGTTGCGCCTTAACCTAACCCATGTTGCGCCTTAACCTAACCCATGTTGCGCCTTAACCTAACCCATGTTGCGCCTTAACCTAACCCATGTTGCGCCTTAACCTAACCCATGTTGCGCCTTAACCTAACCCATGTTGCGCCTTAACCTAACCTATGTTGCGCCTTAACCTAACCTATGTTGCGCCTTAACCTAACCTATGTTGCGCCTTAACCTAACCTATGTTGCGCCTTAACCTAACCTATGTTGCGCCTTAACCTAACCTATGTTGCGCCTTAACCTAACCTATGTTGCGCCGTAACCTAACCTATGTTGCGCCGTAACCTAACCTATGTTGCGCCATAACCTAACCTATGTTGCGCCTTAACCTAACCTATGTTGCGCCTTAACCTAACCTATGTTGCGCCTTAACCTAACCTATGTTGCGCCGTAACCTAACCTATGTTGCGCCTTAACCTAACCTATGTTGCGCCTTAACCTAACCTATGTTGCGCCTTAACCTAACCTATGTTGCGCCTTAACCTAACCTATGTTGCGCCTTAACCTAACCTATGTTGCGCCTTAACCTAACCTATGTTGCGCCTTAACCTAACCTATGTTGCGCCTTAACCTAACCTATGTTGCGCCTTAACCTAACCTATGTTGCGCCGTAACCTAACCTATGTTGCGCCTTAACCTAACCTATGTTGCGCCTTAACCTAACCTATGTTGCGCCGTAACCTAACCTATGTTGCGCCTTAACCTAACCTATGTTGCGCCTTAACCTAACCTATGTTGCGCCTTAACCTAACCTATGTTGCGCCTTAACCTAACCTATGTTGCGCCTTAACCTAACCTATGTTGCGCCTTAACCCAACACACGTTGGGCCTTAACCCAACACACGTTGGGCCTTAACCCAACACACGTTGGGCCTTAACCCAACACACGTTGGGCCTTAACCCAACACACGTTGGGCCTTAACCCAACACACGTTGGGCCTTAACCCAACACACGTTGGGCCTTAACCCAACACACGTTGGGCCTTAACCCAACACACGTTGGGCCTTAACCCAACACACGTTGGGCCTTAACCCAACACACGTTGGGCCTTAACCCAACACACGTTGGGCCTTAACCCAACACACGTTGGGCCTTAACCCAACACACGTTGGGCCTTAACCCAACACACGTTGGGCCTTAACCCAACACACGTTGGGCCTTAACCCAACACACGTTGGGCCTTAACCCAACACACGTTGGGCCTTAACCCAACACACGTTGGGCCTTAACCCAACACACGTTGGGCCTTAACCTGCTCTGTAATTGTCATACGACGCGTTAAATTAGTGTAGTGTTGCCTAACTGCAACCCCCGCAATATAGTTTGCTACTCGCACTGCCCGGTCCCCAGAGTATCGCTTCATGTTAAACACCTTGCAGCTATACACTGTAATGCGGATGGCGGCAGGACGTACATGCTCAATGCCCTTCGCAGTTGTTCATTGGCATTCGCATGGCGAAGCACAGCCTACGTTGTGGTACGGCTTGTGGCAACTGTCCGCTGATGTTGTACGTCCAAATCACACACTGTACCGCACATTGGTCCTCATGTACTGAATGATACATCGTGGTACATGTGTGACCGTACCACGACTGCGCCAACAACGGCGAACCATACGGTCCAAATATTGTGCACTCAGCTACGTGTCGTCTCCCTATAAGAGCTGGATTGCAGTATGGTATGCCGTGGATGGCGATCAGCATGAGCCGTCTGTTGATGTAGTGGCGCGTGTTGTCAGACGTAGTCGTCTCTTCTCACACACCGTGATAGCATGGTGCACTGCGTTCCACATCTGCGACATGCGACAGAGGCCGGTTGACAGTCGTTCGCGCAATGGACATCGCATACGTACGGGGGCCACCTTCCACGTGTTCGCGAAGCGTGCACATGTTGTTGCGTGTATGTGGGCAGACATAGTGTGTCGTGACACCTGACACAGGCATGCAACAATCGTTGAATTTGCAAATGGCGATGGACGTCTACGTTTGCTGGTGACGTTACGCAAATGAAGAACTGGTAAACCGTTGTGGTGCGGTTGTTCTCGCTAGAGGTGAATCAGTGATGGCGACGATCGGTTGAGCTACCAACCGGTTGTTTCAGCGATACCCACCATGCCCACGAACGTGAATGGCATGTGGGTGTGAAGCGATACGCGGCGGTGGCTGGGTGGGACCGTCCCCGGCCGGTGAGGGGGGGCCTTCCGGCGTGCTGGCCGCGCGGTGCGTGGGCGCACGCGCTACAGCCGGCTGGTGGGGGCGGCCAGTGGCAGGCGCGCCGGCCGACGGAGGCGGCAGGCGGCGCAGCTGCGCGCCGGCGCACCCTGCACGCGGCGCCGTGCGGCCAAAGTAGGTCCTCGCGGGCCCGGTGCGAAGCGCGGTGGACATCTGCAGTGTGCTGGTCCGATTGAGGACTGTGTGCGCTGAGGATGCGCCGCCGCCCGGCGCTCGGCGCCGCGACGCCGTCTGCTGCTCGGTCGCCTCTGCGGTTCTCGCAGGTGGATTGTATCGCAGCTGTGCGGACGTGTTGGCGCGTGCGCTGTGCTGGGAGAGTTCGCTTCGGCACCCAAGTGGGGCTTTTGTCCTTCTGTGGCGCTGGCGTTGGAGCTGCCGGCCACCGTAGGTGGCGCGTGTTGTCTCCCGCCGGCAATGCCACGACAGCACGCTCCCGGGCCTGTGTCGGCAGCGGCAAGCTCAGTTGGGAGCACGGGTGGTCGCACCTAAAGCGTCTACTCGCCAAACTCCGGGCGATTGCGCCTCTCTCGAACCCGACCAAGTACTTAGGACGGCGCTGCGCGCCGCCGGGACCTGAGAGGGTTTCGAGGTGTATTGTGCAGGGGAGCTCAGCCTCCTCCTGTTTGCAGAATAATTGAGCGGACGCTTGCGTGTTCGCGCGGGCCCCCGGGACACACTCCCGGGCGGCCGGCTGCTCAGCTCTAGTTGACGCAGCTCCCTGGTTGATCCTGCCAGTAGTCATATGCTTGTCTCAAAGATTAAGCCATGCATGTCTCAGTACAAGCCGCATTAAGGTGAAACCGCGAATGGCTCATTAAATCAGTTATGGTTCCTTAGATCGTACCCACGTTACTTGGATAACTGTGGTAATTCTAGAGCTAATACATGCAAACAGAGTCCCGACCAGAGATGGAAGGGACGCTTTTATTAGATCAAAACCAATCGGTCGGCTCGTCCGGTCCGTTTGCCTTGGTGACTCTGAATAACTTTGGGCTGATCGCACGGTCCTCGTACCGGCGACGCATCTTTCAAATGTCTGCCTTATCAACTGTCGATGGTAGGTTCTGCGCCTACCATGGTTGTAACGGGTAACGGGGAATCAGGGTTCGATTCCGGAGAGGGAGCCTGAGAAACGGCTACCACATCCAAGGAAGGCAGCAGGCGCGCAAGTTACCCACTCCCGGCACGGGGAGGTAGTGACGAAAAATAACGATACGGGACTCATCCGAGGCCCCGTAATCGGAATGAGTACACTTTAAATCCTTTAACGAGTATCTATTGGAGGGCAAGTCTGGTGCCAGCAGCCGCGGTAATTCCAGCTCCAATAGCGTATATTAAAGTTGTTGCGGTTAAAAAGCTCGTAGTTGGATTTGTGTCCCACGCTGTTGGTTCACCGCCCGTCGGTGTTTAACTGGCATGTATCGTGGGACGTCCTGCCGGTGGGGCGAGCTGAAGGCGTGCGACGCGCCTCGTGCGTGCTCGTGCGTCCCGAGGCGGACCCCGTTGCAATCCTACCAGGGTGCTCTTGAGTGAGTGTCTCGGTGGGCCGGCACGTTTACTTTGAACAAATTAGAGTGCTTAAAGCAGGCAAGCCCGCCTGAATACTGTGTGCATGGAATAATGGAATAGGACCTCGGTTCTATTTTGTTGGTTTTCGGAACCCGAGGTAATGATTAATAGGGACAGGCGGGGGCATTCGTATTGCGACGTTAGAGGTGAAATTCTTGGATCGTCGCAAGACGAACAGAAGCGAAAGCATTTGCCAAGTATGTTTTCATTAATCAAGAACGAAAGTTAGAGGTTCGAAGGCGATCAGATACCGCCCTAGTTCTAACCATAAACGATGCCAGCCAGCGATCCGCCGCAGTTCCTCCGATGACTCGGCGGGCAGCCTCCGGGAAACCAAAGCTTTTGGGTTCCGGGGGAAGTATGGTTGCAAAGCTGAAACTTAAAGGAATTGACGGAAGGGCACCACCAGGAGTGGAGCCTGCGGCTTAATTTGACTCAACACGGGAAACCTCACCAGGCCCGGACACCGGAAGGATTGACAGATTGATAGCTCTTTCTTGATTCGGTGGGTGGTGGTGCATGGCCGTTCTTAGTTGGTGGAGCGATTTGTCTGGTTAATTCCGATAACGAACGAGACTCTAGCCTGCTAACTAGTCGCGTGACATCCTTCGTGCTGTCAGCGATTACTTTTCTTCTTAGAGGGACAGGCGGCTTCTAGCCGCACGAGATTGAGCAATAACAGGTCTGTGATGCCCT
>NW_025726454.1:57500-62500 GCF_021461395.2 Schistocerca americana | reverse complement strand
GTCACGCGACTAGTTAGCAGGCTAGAGTCTCGTTCGTTATCGGAATTAACCAGACAAATCGCTCCACCAACTAAGAACGGCCATGCACCACCACCCACCGAATCAAGAAAGAGCTATCAATCTGTCAATCCTTCCGGTGTCCGGGCCTGGTGAGGTTTCCCGTGTTGAGTCAAATTAAGCCGCAGGCTCCACTCCTGGTGGTGCCCTTCCGTCAATTCCTTTAAGTTTCAGCTTTGCAACCATACTTCCCCCGGAACCCAAAAGCTTTGGTTTCCCGGAGGCTGCCCGCCGAGTCATCGGAGGAACTGCGGCGGATCGCTGGCTGGCATCGTTTATGGTTAGAACTAGGGCGGTATCTGATCGCCTTCGAACCTCTAACTTTCGTTCTTGATTAATGAAAACATACTTGGCAAATGCTTTCGCTTCTGTTCGTCTTGCGACGATCCAAGAATTTCACCTCTAACGTCGCAATACGAATGCCCCCGCCTGTCCCTATTAATCATTACCTCGGGTTCCGAAAACCAACAAAATAGAACCGAGGTCCTATTCCATTATTCCATGCACACAGTATTCAGGCGGGCTTGCCTGCTTTAAGCACTCTAATTTGTTCAAAGTAAACGTGCCGGCCCACCGAGACACTCACTCAAGAGCACCCTGGTAGGATTGCAACGGGGTCCGCCTCGGGACGCACGAGCACGCACGAGGCGCGTCGCACGCCTTCAGCTCGCCCCACCGGCAGGACGTCCCACGATACATGCCAGTTAAACACCGACGGGCGGTGAACCAACAGCGTGGGACACAAATCCAACTACGAGCTTTTTAACCGCAACAACTTTAATATACGCTATTGGAGCTGGAATTACCGCGGCTGCTGGCACCAGACTTGCCCTCCAATAGATACTCGTTAAAGGATTTAAAGTGTACTCATTCCGATTACGGGGCCTCGGATGAGTCCCGTATCGTTATTTTTCGTCACTACCTCCCCGTGCCGGGAGTGGGTAATTTGCGCGCCTGCTGCCTTCCTTGGATGTGGTAGCCGTTTCTCAGGCTCCCTCTCCGGAATCGAACCCTGATTCCCCGTTACCCGTTACAACCATGGTAGGCGCAGAACCTACCATCGACAGTTGATAAGGCAGACATTTGAAAGATGCGTCGCCGGTACGAGGACCGTGCGATCAGCCCAAAGTTATTCAGAGTCACCAAGGCAAACGGACCGGACGAGCCGACCGATTGGTTTTGATCTAATAAAAGCGTCCCTTCCATCTCTGGTCGGGACTCTGTTTGCATGTATTAGCTCTAGAATTACCACAGTTATCCAAGTAACGTGGGTACGATCTAAGGAACCATAACTGATTTAATGAGCCATTCGCGGTTTCACCTTAATGCGGCTTGTACTGAGACATGCATGGCTTAATCTTTGAGACAAGCATATGACTACTGGCAGGATCAACCAGGGAGCTGCGTCAACTAGAGCTGAGCAGCCGGCCGCCCGGGAGTGTGTCCCGGGGGCCCGCGCGAACACGCAAGCGTCCGCTCAATTATTCTGCAAACAGGAGGAGGCTGAGCTCCCCTGCACAATACACCTCGAAACCCTCTCAGGTCCCGGCGGCGCGCAGCGCCGTCCTAAGTACTTGGTCGGGTTCGAGAGAGGCGCAATCGCCCGGAGTTTGGCGAGTAGACGCTTTAGGTGCGACCACCCGTGCTCCCAACTGAGCTTGCCGCTGCCGACAGAGGCCCGGGAGCGTGCTGTCGTGGCATTGCCGGCGGGAGACAACACGCGCCACCTACGGTGGCCGGCAGCTCCAACGCCAGCGCCACAGAAGGACAAAAGCCCCACTTGGGTGCCGAAGCGAACTCTCCCAGCACAGCGCACGCGCCAACACGTCCGCACAGCTGCGATACAAACCACCTGCGAGAACCGCAGAGGCGACCGAGCAGCAGACGGCGTCGCGGCGCCGAGCGCCGGGCGGCGGCGCATCCTCAGCGCACACAGTCCTCAATCGGACCAGCACACTGCAGATGTCCACCGCGCTTCGCACCGGGCCCGCGAGGACCTACTTTGGCCGCACGGCGCCGCGTGCAGGGTGCGCCGGCGCGCAGCTGCGCCGCCTGCCGCCTCCGTCGGCCGGCGCGCCTGCCACTGGCCGCCCCCACCAGCCGGCTGTAGCGCGTGCGCCCACGCACCGCGCGGCCAGCACGCCGGGAGGCCCCCCCTCACCGGCCGGGGACGGTCCCACCCAGCCACCGCCGCGTATCGCTTCACACCCACATGCCATTCACGTTCGTGGGCATGGTGGGTATCGCTGAAACAACCGGTTGGTAGCTCAACCGATCGTCGCCATCACTGATTCACCTCTAGCGAGAACAACCGCACCACAACCGTTTACCAGTTGTTCATTTGCGTAACGTCACCAGCAAACGTAGACGTCCATCGCCATTTGCAAATTCAACGATTGTTGCATGCCTGTGTCAGGTGTCACGACACACTATGTCTGCCCACATACACGCAACAACATGTGCACGCTTCGCGAACACGTGGAAGGTGGCCCCCGTACGTATGCGATGTCCATTGCGCGAACGACTGTCAACCGGCCTCTGTCGCATGTCGCAGATGTGGAACGCAGTGCACCATGCTATCACGGTGTGTGAGAAGAGACGACTACGTCTGACAACACGCGCCACTACATCAACAGACGGCTCATGCTGATCGCCATCCACGGCATACCATACTGCAATCCAGCTCTTATAGGGAGACGACACGTAGCTGAGTGCACAATATTTGGACCGTATGGTTCGCCGTTGTTGGCGCAGTCGTGGTACGGTCACACATGTACCACGATGTATCATTCAGTACATGAGGACCAATGTGCAGTACAGTGTGTGATTTGGACGTACAACATCAGCGGACAGTTGACACACGCCGTACCACAACGTAGGCTGTGCTTCGCCATGCAAATGCCAATGAACAACTGCGAAGGGCATTGAGCATGTACGTCCTGCTGCCATCCGCATTACAGTGTATAGCTGCAAGGTGTTTAACATGAAGCGATACTCTGGGGACCAGGCAGTGCGAGTAGCAAACTATATTGCGGGGGTTGCAGTTAGGCAACACCACACTAATTTAACGCGTCGTATGACAATTACAGAGCAGGTTAAGGCCCAACGTGAGTTGGGTTAAGGCCCAACGTGTGTTGGGTTAAGGCCCAACGTGTGTTGGGTTAAGGCCCAACGTGTGTTGGGTTAAGGCCCAACGTGTGTTGGGTTAAGGCCCAACGTGTGTTGGGTTAAGGCCCAACGTGTGTTGGGTTAAGGCCCAACGTGTGTTGGGTTAAGGCCCAACGTGTGTTGGGTTAAGGCCCAACGTGTGTTGGGTTAAGGCCCAACGTGTGTTGGGTTAAGGCCCAACGTGTGTTGGGTTAAGGCCCAACGTGTGTTGGGTTAAGGCCCAACGTGTGTTGGGTTAAGGCCCAACGTGTGTTGGGTTAAGGCGCAACGTGTGTTGGGTTAAGGCGCAACGTGGGTTACGTTAAGGCGCAACGTGGGTTACGTTAAGCGCAACGTGGGTTACGTTAAGGCGCAACGTGGGTTACGTTAAGGCGCAACGTGGGTTACGTTAAGGCGCAACGTGGGTTACGTTAAGGGCGCAACGTGGGTTACGTTAAGGCGCAACGTGGGTTACGTTAAGGCCCAATATAGGTTAGGTTAAGGCCCAATATAGGTTAGGTTAAGGCCCAATATAGGTTAGGTTAAGGCCCAATATAGGTTAGGTTAAGGCCCAATATAGGTTAGGTTAAGGTACAATATAGGTTTAGGTTAAGGTACAATATAGGTTAGGTTAAGGTACAATATGGGTTAGGTTAAGGTACAATATGGGTTAGGTTAAGGCGCAATATGGGTTAGGTTAAGGCGCAATATGGGTTAGGTTAAGGCGCAATATGGGTTAGGTTAAGGCGCAATATGGGTTAGGTTAAGGCGCAATATGGGTTAGGTTAAGGCGCAATATGGGTTAGGTTAAGGCGCAATATGGGTTAGGTTAAGGCGCAATATGGGTTAGGTTAAGGCGCAATATGGGTTAGGTTAAGGTACAATATAGGTTAGGTTAAGGTACAATATAGGTTAGGTTAAGGTACAATATAGGTTAGGTTAAGGTACAATATGGGTTAGGTTAAGGTACAATATAGGTTAGGTTAAAGGCACAATATGGGTTAGGTTAAGGCGCAATATGGGTTAGGGTAAGGCGCAATATGGGTTAGGTTAAGGCGCAATATAGGGTTAGGTTAAGGCGCAACGTGGGTTACGTTAAGGCGCAACGTGGGTTACGTTAAGGCGCAACGTGGGTTACGTTAAGGCGCAACGTGGGTTACGTTAAGGCGCAACGTGGGGTTACGTTAAGGCGCAACGTGGGTTACGTTAAGGCCCAATATAGGTTAGGTTAAGGCCCAATATAGGTTAGGTTAAGGCCCAATATAGGTTAGGTTAAGGCCCAAATAGGTTAGGTTAAGCCCAATATAGGTTAGGTTAAGGTAAATATAGGTTAGGTTAAGGTACAATATAGGTTAGGTTAAGGTACAATATGGGTTAGGTTAAGGCGCAAATATGGGTTAGGTTAAGGCGCAATATGGGTTAGGTTAAGGCGCAATATGGGTTAGGTATAAGGCGCAACGTGGGTTACGTTAAGGCGCAAACGTGGGTTACGTTAAGGCGCAACGTGGGTTACGTTAAGGCGCAACGTGGGTTACGTTAAGGCGCAACGTGGGTTACGTTAAGGCCCAATATAGGTTAGGTTAAGGCCCAATATAGGTTAGGTTAAGGGCCCAATATAGGTTAGGTTTAAGGCCCAATATAGGTTAGGTTAAGGTTACAATATGGGTTAGGTTAAGGGTACAATATGGGTTAGGTTAAGGTACAATATAGGTTAGGTTAAGGCGCAACGTGGGTTACGTTAAGGCCCATATAGGTTAGGTTAAGGCCCAATATAGGTTAGGTTAAGGCCCAATATA
>NW_025726454.1:42500-47500 GCF_021461395.2 Schistocerca americana | reverse complement strand
CGCGTGCAGGGTGCGCCGGCGCGCAGCTGCGCCGCCTGCCGCCTCCGTCGGCCGGCGCGCCTGCCACTGGCCGCCCCCACCAGCCGGCTGTAGCGCGTGCGCCCACGCACCGCGCGGCCAGCACGCCGGGAGGCCCCCCCTCACCGGCCGGGGACGGTCCCACCCAGCCACCGCCGCGTATCGCTTCACACCCACATGCCATTCACGTTCGTGGGCATGGTGGGTATCGCTGAAACAACCGGTTGGTAGCTCAACCGATCGTCGCCATCACTGATTCACCTCTAGCGAGAACAACCGCACCACAACCGTTTACCAGTTGTTCATTTGCGTAACGTCACCAGCAAACGTAGACGTCCATCGCCATTTGCAAATTCAACGATTGTTGCATGCCTGTGTCAGGTGTCACGACACACTATGTCTGCCCACATACACGCAACAACATGTGCACGCTTCGCGAACACGTGGAAGGTGGCCCCCGTACGTATGCGATGTCCATTGCGCGAACGACTGTCAACCGGCCTCTGTCGCATGTCGCAGATGTGGAACGCAGTGCACCATGCTATCACGGTGTGTGAGAAGAGACGACTACGTCTGACAACACGCGCCACTACATCAACAGACGGCTCATGCTGATCGCCATCCACGGCATACCATACTGCAATCCAGCTCTTATAGGGAGACGACACGTAGCTGAGTGCACAATATTTGGACCGTATGGTTCGCCGTTGTTGGCGCAGTCGTGGTACGGTCACACATGTACCACGATGTATCATTCAGTACATGAGGACCAATGTGCAGTACAGTGTGTGATTTGGACGTACAACATCAGCGGACAGTTGACACACGCCGTACCACAACGTAGGCTGTGCTTCGCCATGCAAATGCCAATGAACAACTGCGAAGGGCATTGAGCATGTACGTCCTGCTGCCATCCGCATTACAGTGTATAGCTGCAAGGTGTTTAACATGAAGCGATACTCTGGGGACCAGGCAGTGCGAGTAGCAAACTATATTGCGGGGGTTGCAGTTAGGCAACACCACACTAATTTAACGCGTCGTATGACAATTACAGAGCAGGTTAAGGCCCAACGTGTGTTGGGTTAAGGCCCAACGTGTGTTGGGTTAAGGCCCAACGTGTGTTGGGTTAAGGCCCAACGTGTGTTGGGTTAAGGCCCAACGTGTGTTGGGTTAAGGCCCAACGTGTGTTGGGTTAAGGCCCAACGTGTGTTGGGTTAAGGCCCAACGTGTGTTGGGTTAAGGCCCAACGTGTGTTGGGTTAAGGCCCAACGTGTGTTGGGTTAAGGCCCAACGTGTGTTGGGTTAAGGCCCAACGTGTGTTGGGTTAAGGCCCAACGTGTGTTGGGTTAAGGCCCAACGTGTGTTGGGTTAAGGCCCAACGTGTGTTGGGTTAAGGCCCAACGTGTGTTGGGTTAAGGCCCAACGTGTGTTGGGTTAAGGCCCAACGTGTGTTGGGTTAAGGCCCAACGTGTGTTGGGTTAAGGCCCAACGTGTGTTGGGTTAAGGCCCAACGTGTGTTGGGTTAAGGCCCAACGTGTGTTGGGTTAAGGCGCAACGTGTGTTGGGTTAAGGCGCAACGTGGGTTACGTTAAGGCGCAACGTGGGTTACGTTAAGGCGCAACGTGGGTTACGTTAAGGCGCAACGTGGGTTACGTTAAGGCGCAACGTGGGTTACGTTAAGGCGCAACGTGGGTTACGTTAAGGCGCAACGTGGGTTACGTTAAGGCGCAACGTGGGTTACGTTAAGGCCCAATATAGGTTAGGTTAAGGCCCAATATAGGTTAGGTTAAGGCCCAATATAGGTTAGGTTAAGGCCCAATATAGGTTAGGTTAAGGCCCAATATAGGTTAGGTTAAGGTACAATATAGGTTAGGTTAAGGTACAATATAGGTTAGGTTAAGGTACAATATAGGTTAGGTTAAGGTACAATATGGGTTAGGTTAAGGTACAATATGGGTTAGGTTAAGGCGCAATATGGGTTAGGTTAAGGCGCAATATGGGTTAGGTTAAGGCGCAATATGGGTTAGGTTAAGGCGCAATATGGGTTAGGTTAAGGCGCAATATGGGTTAGGTTAAGGCGCAATATGGGTTAGGTTAAGGCGCAATATGGGTTAGGTTAAGGCGCAATATGGGTTAGGTTAAGGCGCAATATGGGTTAGGTTAAGGTACAATATAGGTTAGGTTAAGGTACAATATAGGTTAGGTTAAGGTACAATATAGGTTAGGTTAAGGTACAATATGGGTTAGGTTAAGGTACAATATAGGTTAGGTTAAGGCACAATATGGGTTAGGTTAAGGCGCAATATGGGTTAGGGTAAGGCGCAATATGGGTTAGGTTAAGGCGCAATATGGGTTAGGTTAAGGCGCAACGTGGGTTACGTTAAGGCGCAACGTGGGTTACGTTAAGGCGCAACGTGGGTTACGTTAAGGCGCAACGTGGGTTACGTTAAGGCGCAACGTGGGTTACGTTAAGGCGCAACGTGGGTTACGTTAAGGCCCAATATAGGTTAGGTTAAGGCCCAATATAGGTTAGGTTAAGGCCCAATATAGGTTAGGTTAAGGCCCAATATAGGTTAGGTTAAGGCCCAATATAGGTTAGGTTAAGGTACAATATAGGTTAGGTTAAGGTACAATATAGGTTAGGTTAAGGTACAATATGGGTTAGGTTAAGGCGCAATATGGGTTAGGTTAAGGCGCAATATGGGTTAGGTTAAGGCGCAATATGGGTTAGGTTAAGGCGCAACGTGGGTTACGTTAAGGCGCAACGTGGGTTACGTTAAGGCGCAACGTGGGTTACGTTAAGGCGCAACGTGGGTTACGTTAAGGCGCAACGTGGGTTACGTTAAGGCCCAATATAGGTTAGGTTAAGGCCCAATATAGGTTAGGTTAAGGCCCAATATAGGTTAGGTTAAGGCCCAATATAGGTTAGGTTAAGGTACAATATGGGTTAGGTTAAGGTACAATATGGGTTAGGTTAAGGTACAATATAGGTTAGGTTAAGGCGCAACGTGGGTTACGTTAAGGCCCAATATAGGTTAGGTTAAGGCCCAATATAGGTTAGGTTAAGGCCCAATATAGGTTAGGTTAAGGCCCAATATAGGTTAGGTTAAGGCCCAATATAGGTTAGGTTAAGGTACAATATAGGTTAGGTTAAGGTACAATATAGGTTAGGTTAAGGTACAATATGGGTTAGGTTAAGGTACAATATGGGTTAGGTTAAGGTACAATATAGGTTAGGTTAAGGCACAATATGGGTTAGGTTAAGGCGCAATATGGGTTAGGTTAAGGCGCAATATGGGTTAGGTTAAGGCGCAATATGGGTTAGGTTAAGGCGCAATATGGGTTAGGTTAAGGCGCAATATGGGTTAGGTTAAGGCACAATACGGGTTAGGTTAAGGCACAATACGGGTTAGGTTAAGGCACAATACGGGTTAGGTTAAGGCACACATTGTTGTAAGGAAAGGTGTTTTCGGGGGGGGGGGGGGGCTGGTTTGTTGATTGTGATTATCGTAAGTAAATGACTGCGGCATCATCTGATTTGCCACGTCAGGGTGCACCTTTGGCTCATAACAGGCGGCGCTCTGATTCCATGCTTGTGGCAGACCTGTGTCTTTCATTCGTGCCATTGTTTGTGTGGTGTGACAGGAGGCAGTATTGTGATGTTGGGTGCACCCCTGTGTAGGACATGTGTGGGTGTTGGTGGCTTAGCTGAGCAATGGTGGTTGTCGGAAGGGTGGGATATTCTGTTTTCCGAGTGGACCTCCCGGTCTGGTTATGATAGTGTGGATTGTCTAATGTGGCAGAGAGGATGCACTGGGTGTTGTTCCATGCTGGTGCTTAGATATTGTCTGTGTGCCTGTTACAGGCAGAGAGTAGTGCGTGATAAGAGTGTCTGGCTGACGTGTGATTGTGAGCAGAGTCTTTCAGCATGTATACGGACAGTTGTATACATTATCTGTATTCTGATGGCTCTATCTATTACTAATCAGCGCCGTGTATACGTTTAATCCGGTTCCAGTCGAAACTATTGTATCTCTGTACATTAGTGACACGGCGAGCCCGCTATGTAGTTACTCGTCTCGGCAGCTTCCACCGGTGTATGGCAAATGATTATAAGGAATCAGTCTAGTCGTCAATACCGATAGTGTGACGTCACATGTCTGGGGTGGGGGACGCTGCGCCCTTCCGGTGGGTCATGGCCTAGGAAGACTCTTCCCACGCAGGGGGGCTTGGACTGTCATTGACTCTTCCGAGTAATATACTTGCCGTACGTTTTTGCGACTGCGAGTGCAACGCTCACCGGTACCGACATGGATGGAGCGCCTCCTAGCTGCCGCTGAGCATCTGCATTCGTACAGAGAGCAACGCGCTCGCGTCTGTAGCTCGTACGTGGTACAGCTCGCAGCTCATGTATAGGGACATTCGGATATGTCGTCTCGATTATAATGGCTCTGCATCATTTACTAATCAGCGCCCTGTGTGTACTAATTCTGGTTCCAGTCAAGTTTTGCTGTTCTATTCCTGTTCAACAGTAGAACGGCGGCTCCACTACATAGGTACTTCTCTCGGCAGCTTCCCCCGGGTATGGCAATTAATTACAGACAGTTTGTGTACAGACTAGTGCCGGTGTGTTGTGACAATGTCACAGGTCAGGGGTGGGGGAAGCTACGCCCTGCCAAATAGGTGGGTCAGGGCTCGGAAAAACTCTCCCCACACTGGGGGCTCGGACCCTCATTACTCTTCCGAGTAATATATTGAGGAGCGCACTTAGCCATTGCCCCGAGTCTTGGCGACTGCGAGTGCAACGCCCACGGGGACCGACGTGGACGGGGCGCCTCCTAGCTGATCACTCAGCATCGGAATCCGTACAGTGAGTTACGCGATCGAGTCTGTAGCTCGTAATTAGTACAGCTCGCAGCTGGCCAGGCTTACCCACTGTCGAGCCCGGGCACCCTCAGGCTCACCAGTTCTACCCAGCTACA
>NW_025726454.1:35000-37500 GCF_021461395.2 Schistocerca americana | reverse complement strand
GTCCACAGCACAAGCGCGCATCAGGCGTGACGCGAGAACCTTGTGAAAGGTCCGCGCCAACACCGAGCAGACCGTAATGGGGCGAAAGTCAGCGGGGGATGTTGGTGCAGCCGTTTTCGGGAGAAGGGACGTCCGCGCGCGAAGCAGGCGTTCCGGAAGGGCGCGGGCCAGAAGGAAGAGATTCATCACTTTCACCAGGACTTCGTGCGGCAGACGCCGCAACTCCGCTGGGGTAAGGCCGTCCGGCCCGGCTGCTGATCCCCTGGGCGGCAACGCGGCGGCGACCTCCTCATGTGTGACCGGCCCCCATATGCACTCGAGAGCGACAGGCTCTGAGTGCGGGAGGAGGCGGTCACGAATGAAGCCCGCGGTGGAGATGGGCTTCTTGGTGAAGAGGTCCGCCCAGAAGTCCAGCAGACCAGGGATGGCAGGTGGCGGCTGGAGCAGGGTGCCATCCAAGAGGCCGCGCACGCAACGCGCACGCGACCGTCGGAAGGCATCCTGCGTTCTCGCGTACTCCCAGCGGCGCCGCTTGCGCTTCTGCGTCGGCGGCGCGGCAGGCGGCCGCTTCGATGGTTGGCGCGGCCGCTGTGTCCTGGTGATTGATCTCTCCCCTCTGGACCCGACCGACGCAAGGGCATCCGGGAGCATGCCCAGGATGACATCGGGCGGCGTGCCCCGCCCCAGACCGATGACACGATCCAGGGCAGAGAAACGCTGGGCGGAAGCGGGTAGCCCCGCCAGATGCTCCCAGATGGCGGCGTCAGTCGGCCCCTCCGGCGGCGGCCCGGTGGTGTCGGCCGCGAAGTCCTCGGCTGCGTCGACGGGCGGCGCAGCGGCCTCGCCCGCGTCAGGCAGCGGGCTCGCCGCTCCCCGGCGGGACGCCGGCTCTTCCCCCCGACCGATTTCAAGCGCCTCCATGAATTGGCGGACAAGCTGCTTGTGGGCAGCTTGCCGCCGTCGGCACTTGATTGCCTCAAGCGTTCGGTCGGGGAACATCCTGATGAGCTCTTGATTTACAAAGAAGAACCGGGCGTCCCTCTCGAGGAACAGTTCGGCCTCTGCCTTGGCGAGCGACAGGACTTCTTCCTCCGTCCACCTCGCGCGATGCCTCTCCGTGACGATCTCCGCGTTGGCGGCCGCAAGATGTTGGCGGCGGCGATGGACCCCGAGACCGTTCTTGGTTGTAAAGCTGCGGTGGCACTCACTACAGGTATACATAGCTGCAAAAGATACAAGATTTTCGGCACGGCCGGTTGGCCGGCTAGGTGCTGGGGGAGTTGGGGTGGCACCTTCAGCGGAAGGGCCACCACTTATTCTCTGCTTACTGCCCCCAACTAAAAAAGGGATAGTGCGAGGGGGGGCTGGTAACCCCCCCAAGCCCCTGGTGCGGTCTTCCACTCTGCGAAATCAGCGGGCCCACGAGAAGGGGAGAAGACCGCAGGAGAGGAGAGGCTAAGAGGGCTAGGCCCATGTATTGCGCATCACTCTCCCTGTAACTATAACCCAAGGAAGGCACCTCGCAGCAGCAGCACGACTACATCAAGACCGCACTTCGAGAAGCCAAGTCCGGATGCAGCCACACCGCCGCCACTTGGCCACCTTAAGAGAGTCATAGTTACTCCCGCCGTTTACCCGCGCTTGCTTGAATTTCTTCACGTTGACATTCAGAGCACTGGGCAGAAATCACATTGCGTCAACACCCGCTAGGGCCATCGCAATGCTTTGTTTTAATTAGACAGTCGGATTCCCCCAGTCCGTGCCAGTTCTGAGTTGATCGTTGAATGGCGGCCGAAGAGAATCCGCGCACCCGCGCGCCCCCGGAGGAGCACGCTAAGGCGGACGCGGCCTCGCAGCAAGGAAGATCCGTGGGAGGCCAAGGCACGGGACCGAGCTCGGATCCTGCACGCAGGTTGAAGCACCGGGGCGCGAACGCCGCGCAGGCGCGCGCATCCTGCACCGCCGGCCAGCACGAGGCCAACCAACGGCGAGAGCAGACCACGCCCGCGCTAAACGCCCGCACTTACCGGCACCCCTACGGCACTCACCTCGCCCAGGCCCGGCACGTTAGCGCTGACCCACTTCCCGACCAAGCCCGACACGCCCCGATCCTCAGAGCCAATCCTTATCCCGAAGTTACGGATCCAATTTGCCGACTTCCCTTACCTACATTATTCTATCGACTAGAGGCTCTTCACCTTGGAGACCTGCTGCGGATATGGGTACGAACCGGCGCGACACCTCCACGTGGCCCTCTCCCGGATTTTCAAGGTCCGAGGGGAAGATCGGGACACCGCCGCAACTGCGGTGCTCTTCGCGTTCCAAACCCTATCTCCCTGCTAGAGGATTCCAGGGAACTCGAACGCTCATGCAGAAAAGAAAACTCTTCCCCGATCTCCCGACGGCGTCTCCGGGTCCTTTTGGGTTACCCCGACGAGCATCTCTAAAAGAGGGGCCCGACTTGTATCGGTTCCGCTGCCGGGTTCCGGAATAGGAACCG
>NW_025726454.1:25000-30000 GCF_021461395.2 Schistocerca americana | reverse complement strand
AGCGCACGCGCCAACACGTCCGCACAGCTGCGATACAAACCACCTGCGAGAACCGCAGAGGCGACCGAGCAGCAGACGGCGTCGCGGCGCCGAGCGCCGGGCGGCGGCGCATCCTCAGCGCACACAGTCCTCAATCGGACCAGCACACTGCAGATGTCCACCGCGCTTCGCACCGGGCCCGCGAGGACCTACTTTGGCCGCACGGCGCCGCGTGCAGGGTGCGCCGGCGCGCAGCTGCGCCGCCTGCCGCCTCCGTCGGCCGGCGCGCCTGCCACTGGCCGCCCCCACCAGCCGGCTGTAGCGCGTGCGCCCACGCACCGCGCGGCCAGCACGCCGGGAGGCCCCCCCTCACCGGCCGGGGACGGTCCCACCCAGCCACCGCCGCGTATCGCTTCACACCCACATGCCATTCACGTTCGTGGGCATGGTGGGTATCGCTGAAACAACCGGTTGGTAGCTCAACCGATCGTCGCCATCACTGATTCACCTCTAGCGAGAACAACCGCACCACAACCGTTTACCAGTTGTTCATTTGCGTAACGTCACCAGCAAACGTAGACGTCCATCGCCATTTGCAAATTCAACGAGTGTTGCATGCCTGTGTCAGGTGTCACGACACACTATGTCTGCCCACATACACGCAACAACATGTGCACGCTTCGCGAACACGTGGAAGGTGGCCCCCGTACGTATGCGATGTCCATTGCGCGAACGACTGTCAACCGGCCTCTGTCGCATGTCGCAGATGTGGAACGCAGTGCACCATGCTATCACGGTGTGTGAGAAGAGACGACTACGTCTGACAACACGCGCCACTACATCAACAGACGGCTCATGCTGATCGCCATCCACGGCATACCATACTGCAATCCAGCTCTTATAGGGAGACGACACGTAGCTGAGTGCACAATATTTGGACCGTATGGTTCGCCGTTGTTGGCGCAGTCGTGGTACGGTCACACATGTACCACGATGTATCATTCAGTACATGAGGACCAATGTGCAGTACAGTGTGTGATTTGGACGTACAACATCAGCGGACAGTTGACACACGCCGTACCACAACGTAGGCTGTGCTTCGCCATGCAAATGCCAATGAACAACTGCGAAGGGCATTGAGCATGTACGTCCTGCTGCCATCCGCATTACAGTGTATAGCTGCAAGGTGTTTAACATGAAGCGATACTCTGGGGACCAGGCAGTGCGAGTAGCAAACTATATTGCGGGGGTTGCAGTTAGGCAACACCACACTAATTTAACGCGTCGTATGACAATTACAGAGCAGGTTAAGGCCCAACGTGTGTTGGGTTAAGGCCCAACGTGTGTTGGGTTAAGGCCCAACGTGTGTTGGGTTAAGGCCCAACGTGTGTTGGGTTAAGGCCCAACGTGTGTTGGGTTAAGGCCCAACGTGTGTTGGGTTAAGGCCCAACGTGTGTTGGGTTAAGGCCCAACGTGTGTTGGGTTAAGGCCCAACGTGTGTTGGGTTAAGGCCCAACGTGTGTTGGGTTAAGGCCCAACGTGTGTTGGGTTAAGGCCCAACGTGTGTTGGGTTAAGGCCCAACGTGTGTTGGGTTAAGGCCCAACGTGTGTTGGGTTAAGGCCCAACGTGTGTTGGGTTAAGGCCCAACGTGTGTTGGGTTAAGGCCCAACGTGTGTTGGGTTAAGGCCCAACGTGTGTTGGGTTAAGGCCCAACGTGTGTTGGGTTAAGGCCCAACGTGTGTTGGGTTAAGGCGCAACGTGTGTTGGGTTAAGGCGCAACGTGGGTTACGTTAAGGCGCAACGTGGGTTACGTTAAGGCGCAACGTGGGTTACGTTAAGGCGCAACGTGGGTTACGTTAAGGCGCAACGTGGGTTACGTTAAGGCGCAACGTGGGTTACGTTAAGGCGCAACGTGGGTTACGTTAAGGCGCAACGTGGGTTACGTTAAGGCCCAATATAGGTTAGGTTAAGGCCCAATATAGGTTAGGTTAAGGCCCAATATAGGTTAGGTTAAGGCCCAATATAGGTTAGGTTAAGGCCCAATATAGGTTAGGTTAAGGTACAATATAGGTTAGGTTAAGGTACAATATAGGTTAGGTTAAGGTACAATATAGGTTAGGTTAAGGTACAATATGGGTTAGGTTAAGGTACAATATGGGTTAGGTTAAGGCGCAATATGGGTTAGGTTAAGGCGCAATATGGGTTAGGTTAAGGCGCAATATGGGTTAGGTTAAGGCGCAATATGGGTTAGGTTAAGGCGCAATATGGGTTAGGTTAAGGCGCAATATGGGTTAGGTTAAGGCGCAATATGGGTTAGGTTAAGGCGCAATATGGGTTAGGTTAAGGCGCAATATGGGTTAGGTTAAGGTACAATATAGGTTAGGTTAAGGTACAATATAGGTTAGGTTAAGGTACAATATAGGTTAGGTTAAGGTACAATATGGGTTAGGTTAAGGTACAATATAGGTTAGGTTAAGGCACAATATGGGTTAGGTTAAGGCGCAATATGGGTTAGGGTAAGGCGCAATATGGGTTAGGTTAAGGCGCAATATGGGTTAGGTTAAGGCGCAACGTGGGTTACGTTAAGGCGCAACGTGGGTTACGTTAAGGCGCAACGTGGGTTACGTTAAGGCGCAACGTGGGTTACGTTAAGGCGCAACGTGGGTTACGTTAAGGCGCAACGTGGGTTACGTTAAGGCCCAATATAGGTTAGGTTAAGGCCCAATATAGGTTAGGTTAAGGCCCAATATAGGTTAGGTTAAGGCCCAATATAGGTTAGGTTAAGGCCCAATATAGGTTAGGTTAAGGTACAATATAGGTTAGGTTAAGGTACAATATAGGTTAGGTTAAGGTACAATATGGGTTAGGTTAAGGCGCAATATGGGTTAGGTTAAGGCGCAATATGGGTTAGGTTAAGGCGCAATATGGGTTAGGTTAAGGCGCAACGTGGGTTACGTTAAGGCGCAACGTGGGTTACGTTAAGGCGCAACGTGGGTTACGTTAAGGCGCAACGTGGGTTACGTTAAGGCGCAACGTGGGTTACGTTAAGGCCCAATATAGGTTAGGTTAAGGCCCAATATAGGTTAGGTTAAGGCCCAATATAGGTTAGGTTAAGGCCCAATATAGGTTAGGTTAAGGTACAATATGGGTTAGGTTAAGGTACAATATGGGTTAGGTTAAGGTACAATATAGGTTAGGTTAAGGCGCAACGTGGGTTACGTTAAGGCCCAATATAGGTTAGGTTAAGGCCCAATATAGGTTAGGTTAAGGCCCAATATAGGTTAGGTTAAGGCCCAATATAGGTTAGGTTAAGGCCCAATATAGGTTAGGTTAAGGTACAATATAGGTTAGGTTAAGGTACAATATAGGTTAGGTTAAGGTACAATATGGGTTAGGTTAAGGTACAATATGGGTTAGGTTAAGGTACAATATAGGTTAGGTTAAGGCACAATATGGGTTAGGTTAAGGCGCAATATGGGTTAGGTTAAGGCGCAATATGGGTTAGGTTAAGGCGCAATATGGGTTAGGTTAAGGCGCAATATGGGTTAGGTTAAGGCGCAATATGGGTTAGGTTAAGGCACAATACGGGTTAGGTTAAGGCACAATACGGGTTAGGTTAAGGCACAATACGGGTTAGGTTAAGGCACACATTGTTGTAAGGAAAGGTGTTTTCGGGGGGGGGGGGGGCTGGTTTGTTGATTGTGATTATCGTAAGTAAATGACTGCGGCATCATCTGATTTGCCACGTCAGGGTGCACCTTTGGCTCATAACAGGCGGCGCTCTGATTCCATGCTTGTGGCAGACCTGTGTCTTTCATTCGTGCCATTGTTTGTGTGGTGTGACAGGAGGCAGTATTGTGATGTTGGGTGCACCCCTGTGTAGGACATGTGTGGGTGTTGGTGGCTTAGCTGAGCAATGGTGGTTGTCGGAAGGGTGGGATATTCTGTTTTCCGAGTGGACCTCCCGGTCTGGTTATGATAGTGTGGATTGTCTAATGTGGCAGAGAGGATGCACTGGGTGTTGTTCCATGCTGGTGCTTAGATATTGTCTGTGTGCCTGTTACAGGCAGAGAGTAGTGCGTGATAAGAGTGTCTGGCTGACGTGTGATTGTGAGCAGAGTCTTTCAGCATGTATACGGACAGTTGTATACATTATCTGTATTCTGATGGCTCTATCTATTACTAATCAGCGCCGTGTATACGTTTAATCCGGTTCCAGTCGAAACTATTGTATCTCTGTACATTAGTGACACGGCGAGCCCGCTATGTAGTTACTCGTCTCGGCAGCTTCCACCGGTGTATGGCAAATGATTATAAGGAATCAGTCTAGTCGTCAATACCGATAGTGTGACGTCACATGTCTGGGGTGGGGGACGCTGCGCCCTTCCGGTGGGTCATGGCCTAGGAAGACTCTTCCCACGCAGGGGGGCTTGGACTGTCATTGACTCTTCCGAGTAATATACTTGCCGTACGTTTTTGCGACTGCGAGTGCAACGCTCACCGGTACCGACATGGATGGAGCGCCTCCTAGCTGCCGCTGAGCATCTGCATTCGTACAGAGAGCAACGCGCTCGCGTCTGTAGCTCGTACGTGGTACAGCTCGCAGCTCATGTATAGGGACAGCGGGAATGTCGCATATTGGACATAACTCTTCATGAAACGCACGTTATAGGGGTGGATTGCACATTGCGAGTGCGAGCAAAGTCCGCCGTTCATCCGCTGGAGCTGCGAGTTGGGCGGTTGGGGTGGGGCACGAACAGGTGCAGGTGGAGTGATTGCCGGTCCACGACTTCGTGCGGCAGAGGCGCTGGCGTTGGGGTGCTGTTGTCGACAGAGGATGCAGGCTTTGTGGGTGGGGTCGAAAGAAGGGCACTGTGGGCCCATGGCTGTCTTAGTCGGCTTGGCGTCTCATAGATGACGGTATCGTCGTTGCAGGAGGTCATGTTGCGGGAGACCTACAGATGGCGGTATGTTTTGCGGTGCGCTCGACATGGCGGACGTAGTGTTGTCAGATTCGCAT
>NW_025726454.1:10000-17500 GCF_021461395.2 Schistocerca americana | reverse complement strand
GCTTTTTAACCGCAACAACTTTAATATACGCTATTGGAGCTGGAATTACCGCGGCTGCTGGCACCAGACTTGCCCTCCAATAGTTACTCGTTAAAGGATTTAAAGTGTACTCATTCCGATTACGGGGCCTCGGATGAGTCCCGTATCGTTATTTTTCGTCACTACCTCCCCGTGCCGGGAGTGGGTAATTTGCGCGCCTGCTGCCTTCCTTGGATGTGGTAGCCGTTTCTCAGGCTCCCTCTCCGGAATCGAACCCTGATTCCCCGTTACCCGTTACAACCATGGTAGGCGCAGAACCTACCATCGACAGTTGATAAGGCAGACATTTGAAAGATGCGTCGCCGGTACGAGGACCGTGCGATCAGCCCAAAGTTATTCAGAGTCACCAAGGCAAACGGACCGGACGAGCCGACCGATTGGTTTTGATCTAATAAAAGCGTCCCTTCCATCTCTGGTCGGGACTCTGTTTGCATGTATTAGCTCTAGAATTACCACAGTTATCCAAGTAACGTGGGTACGATCTAAGGAACCATAACTGATTTAATGAGCCATTCGCGGTTTCACCTTAATGCGGCTTGTACTGAGACATGCATGGCTTAATCTTTGAGACAAGCATATGACTACTGGCAGGATCAACCAGGGAGCTGCGTCAACTAGAGCTGAGCAGCCGGCCGCCCGGGAGTGTGTCCCGGGGGCCCGCGCGAACACGCAAGCGTCCGCTCAATTATTCTGCAAACAGGAGGAGGCTGAGCTCCCCTGCACAATACACCTCGAAACCCTCTCAGGTCCCGGCGGCGCGCAGCGCCGTCCTAAGTACTTGGTCGGGTTCGAGAGAGGCGCAATCGCCCGGAGTTTGGCGAGTAGACGCTTTAGGTGCGACCACCCGTGCTCCCAACTGAGCTTGCCGCTGCCGACAGAGGCCCGGGAGCGTGCTGTCGTGGCATTGCCGGCGGGAGACAACACGCGCCACCTACGGTGGCCGGCAGCTCCAACGCCAGCGCCACAGAAGGACAAAAGCCCCACTTGGGTGCCGAAGCGAACTCTCCCAGCACAGCGCACGCGCCAACACGTCCGCACAGCTGCGATACAAACCACCTGCGAGAACCGCAGAGGCGACCGAGCAGCAGACGGCGTCGCGGCGCCGAGCGCCGGGCGGCGGCGCATCCTCAGCGCACACAGTCCTCAATCGGACCAGCACACTGCAGATGTCCACCGCGCTTCGCACCGGGCCCGCGAGGACCTACTTTGGCCGCACGGCGCCGCGTGCAGGGTGCGCCGGCGCGCAGCTGCGCCGCCTGCCGCCTCCGTCGGCCGGCGCGCCTGCCACTGGCCGCCCCCACCAGCCGGCTGTAGCGCGTGCGCCCACGCACCGCGCGGCCAGCACGCCGGGAGGCCCCCCCTCACCGGCCGGGGACGGTCCCACCCAGCCACCGCCGCGTATCGCTTCACACCCACATGCCATTCACGTTCGTGGGCATGGTGGGTATCGCTGAAACAACCGGTTGGTAGCTCAACCGATCGTCGCCATCACTGATTCACCTCTAGCGAGAACAACCGCACCACAACCGTTTACCAGTTGTTCATTTGCGTAACGTCACCAGCAAACGTAGACGTCCATCGCCATTTGCAAATTCAACGATTGTTGCATGCCTGTGTCAGGTGTCACGACACACTATGTCTGCCCACATACACGCAACAACATGTGCACGCTTCGCGAACACGTGGAAGGTGGCCCCCGTACGTATGCGATGTCCATTGCGCGAACGACTGTCAACCGGCCTCTGTCGCATGTCGCAGATGTGGAACGCAGTGCACCATGCTATCACGGTGTGTGAGAAGAGACGACTACGTCTGACAACACGCGCCACTACATCAACAGACGGCTCATGCTGATCGCCATCCACGGCATACCATACTGCAATCCAGCTCTTATAGGGAGACGACACGTAGCTGAGTGCACAATATTTGGACCGTATGGTTCGCCGTTGTTGGCGCAGTCGTGGTACGGTCACACATGTACCACGATGTATCATTCAGTACATGAGGACCAATGTGCAGTACAGTGTGTGATTTGGACGTACAACATCAGCGGACAGTTGACACACGCCGTACCACAACGTAGGCTGTGCTTCGCCATGCAAATGCCAATGAACAACTGCGAAGGGCATTGAGCATGTACGTCCTGCTGCCATCCGCATTACAGTGTATAGCTGCAAGGTGTTTAACATGAAGCGATACTCTGGGGACCAGGCAGTGCGAGTAGCAAACTATATTGCGGGGGTTGCAGTTAGGCAACACCACACTAATTTAACGCGTCGTATGACAATTACAGAGCAGGTTAAGGCCCAACGTGTGTTGGGTTAAGGCCCAACGTGTGTTGGGTTAAGGCCCAACGTGTGTTGGGTTAAGGCCCAACGTGTGTTGGGTTAAGGCCCAACGTGTGTTGGGTTAAGGCCCAACGTGTGTTGGGTTAAGGCCCAACGTGTGTTGGGTTAAGGCCCAACGTGTGTTGGGTTAAGGCCCAACGTGTGTTGGGTTAAGGCCCAACGTGTGTTGGGTTAAGGCCCAACGTGTGTTGGGTTAAGGCCCAACGTGTGTTGGGTTAAGGCCCAACGTGTGTTGGGTTAAGGCCCAACGTGTGTTGGGTTAAGGCCCAACGTGTGTTGGGTTAAGGCCCAACGTGTGTTGGGTTAAGGCCCAACGTGTGTTGGGTTAAGGCCCAACGTGTGTTGGGTTAAGGCCCAACGTGTGTTGGGTTAAGGCGCAACGTGTGTTGGGTTAAGGCGCAACGTGGGTTACGTTAAGGCGCAACGTGGGTTACGTTAAGGCGCAACGTGGGTTACGTTAAGGCGCAACGTGGGTTACGTTAAGGCGCAACGTGGGTTACGTTAAGGCGCAACGTGGGTTACGTTAAGGCGCAACGTGGGTTACGTTAAGGCCCAATATAGGTTAGGTTAAGGCCCAATATAGGTTAGGTTAAGGCCCAATATAGGTTAGGTTAAGGCCCAATATAGGTTAGGTTAAGGCCCAATATAGGTTAGGTTAAGGTACAATATAGGTTAGGTTAAGGTACAATATAGGTTAGGTTAAGGTACAATATAGGTTAGGTTAAGGTACAATATGGGTTAGGTTAAGGTACAATATGGGTTAGGTTAAGGCGCAATATGGGTTAGGTTAAGGCGCAATATGGGTTAGGTTAAGGCGCAATATGGGTTAGGTTAAGGCGCAATATGGGTTAGGTTAAGGCGCAATATGGGTTAGGTTAAGGCGCAATATGGGTTAGGTTAAGGCGCAATATGGGTTAGGTTAAGGCGCAATATGGGTTAGGTTAAGGCGCAATATGGGTTAGGTTAAGGTACAATATAGGTTAGGTTAAGGTACAATATAGGTTAGGTTAAGGTACAATATAGGTTAGGTTAAGGTACAATATGGGTTAGGTTAAGGTACAATATAGGTTAGGTTAAGGCACAATATGGGTTAGGTTAAGGCGCAATATGGGTTAGGGTAAGGCGCAATATGGGTTAGGTTAAGGCGCAATATGGGTTAGGTTAAGGCGCAACGTGGGTTACGTTAAGGCGCAACGTGGGTTACGTTAAGGCGCAACGTGGGTTACGTTAAGGCGCAACGTGGGTTACGTTAAGGCGCAACGTGGGTTACGTTAAGGCCCAATATAGGTTAGGTTAAGGCCCAATATAGGTTAGGTTAAGGCCCAATATAGGTTAGGTTAAGGCCCAATATAGGTTAGGTTAAGGCCCAATATAGGTTAGGTTAAGGTACAATATAGGTTAGGTTAAGGTACAATATAGGTTAGGTTAAGGTACAATATGGGTTAGGTTAAGGCGCAATATGGGTTAGGTTAAGGCGCAATATGGGTTAGGTTAAGGCGCAATATGGGTTAGGTTAAGGCGCAACGTGGGTTACGTTAAGGCGCAACGTGGGTTACGTTAAGGCGCAACGTGGGTTACGTTAAGGCGCAACGTGGGTTACGTTAAGGCGCAACGTGGGTTACGTTAAGGCCCAATATAGGTTAGGTTAAGGCCCAATATAGGTTAGGTTAAGGCCCAATATAGGTTAGGTTAAGGCCCAATATAGGTTAGGTTAAGGTACAATATGGGTTAGGTTAAGGTACAATATGGGTTAGGTTAAGGTACAATATAGGTTAGGTTAAGGCGCAACGTGGGTTACGTTAAGGCCCAATATAGGTTAGGTTAAGGCCCAATATAGGTTAGGTTAAGGCCCAATATAGGTTAGGTTAAGGCCCAATATAGGTTAGGTTAAGGCCCAATATAGGTTAGGTTAAGGTACAATATAGGTTAGGTTAAGGTACAATATAGGTTAGGTTAAGGTACAATATGGGTTAGGTTAAGGTACAATATGGGTTAGGTTAAGGTACAATATAGGTTAGGTTAAGGCACAATATGGGTTAGGTTAAGGCGCAATATGGGTTAGGTTAAGGCGCAATATGGGTTAGGTTAAGGCGCAATATGGGTTAGGTTAAGGCGCAATATGGGTTAGGTTAAGGCGCAATATGGGTTAGGTTAAGGCACAATACGGGTTAGGTTAAGGCACAATACGGGTTAGGTTAAGGCACAATACGGGTTAGGTTAAGGCACACATTGTTGTAAGGAAAGGTGTTTTCGGGGGGGGGGGGGGGGGGGCTGGTTTGTTGATTGTGATTATCGTAAGTAAATGACTGCGGCATCATCTGATTTGCCACGTCAGGGTGCACCTTTGGCTCATAACAGGCGGCGCTCTGATTCCATGCTTGTGGCAGACCTGTGTCTTTCATTCGTGCCATTGTTTGTGTGGTGTGACAGGAGGCAGTATTGTGATGTTGGGTGCACCCCTGTGTAGGACATGTGTGGGTGTTGGTGGCTTAGCTGAGCAATGGTGGTTGTCGGAAGGGTGGGATATTCTGTTTTCCGAGTGGACCTCCCGGTCTGGTTATGATAGTGTGGATTGTCTAATGTGGCAGAGAGGATGCACTGGGTGTTGTTCCATGCTGGTGCTTAGATATTGTCTGTGTGCCTGTTACAGGCAGAGAGTAGTGCGTGATAAGAGTGTCTGGCTGACGTGTGATTGTGAGCAGAGTCTTTCAGCATGTATACGGACAGTTGTATACATTATCTGTATTCTGATGGCTCTATCTATTACTAATCAGCGCCGTGTATACGTTTAATCCGGTTCCAGTCGAAACTATTGTATCTCTGTACATTAGTGACACGGCGAGCCCGCTATGTAGTTACTCGTCTCGGCAGCTTCCACCGGTGTATGGCAAATGATTATAAGGAATCAGTCTAGTCGTCAATACCGATAGTGTGACGTCACATGTCTGGGGTGGGGGACGCTGCGCCCTTCCGGTGGGTCATGGCCTAGGAAGACTCTTCCCACGCAGGGGGGCTTGGACTGTCATTGACTCTTCCGAGTAATATACTTGCCGTACGTTTTTGCGACTGCGAGTGCAACGCTCACCGGTACCGACATGGATGGAGCGCCTCCTAGCTGCCGCTGAGCATCTGCATTCGTACAGAGAGCAACGCGCTCGCGTCTGTAGCTCGTACGTGGTACAGCTCGCAGCTCATGTATAGGGACATTCGGATATGTCGTCTCAATTATAATGGCTCTGCATCATTTACTAATCAGCGCCCTGTGTGTACTAATTCTGGTTCCAGTCAAGTTTTGCTGTTCTATTCCTGTTCAACAGTAGAACGGCGGCTCCACTACGTAGGTACTTCTCTCGGCAGCTTCCCCCGGGTATGGCAATTAATTACAGACATTTTTGTGTACAGACTAGTGCCGGTGTGTTGTGACAATGTCACAGGTCAGGGGTGGGGGAAGCTACGCCCTGCCAAATAGGTGGGTCAGGGCTCGGAAAAACTCTCCCCACACTGGGGGCTCGGACCCTCATTACTCTTCCGAGTAATATATTGAGGAGCGCACTTAGCCATTGCCCCGAGTCTTGGCGACTGCGAGTGCAACGCCCACGGGGACCGACGTGGACGGGGCGCCTCCTAGCTGATCACTCAGCATCGGAATCCGTACAGTGAGTTACGCGATCGAGTCTGTAGCTCGTAATTAGTACAGCTCGCAGCTGGCCAGGCTTACCCACTGTCGAGCCCGGGCACCCTCAGGCTCACCAGTTCTACCCAGCTACACCCGAGTTAGCCACAGGTTCTAGGCCATAAAGCCAAGTCCCAGATGTTCGGGACTCGGACCAAAAATGTTTACTACTCGTGTTGGCTTTAGTCCCACCACGTTAGACGAGTAACCGCCGAGGACATTTTAATTCGGGTCCTCTACCGCACATCTCTTACTGCCTGAGTCGCCCGTTGCCCTGTCGAGACATCAACCAGGGATAAGGTAGAAAACAGGCAGTTTTATAGGTAGCTGCCGTGCGGTCTGCCAAGGGGCTCATCGTATCTCCCGTAGGAGAACTTGGATACTAGTTCACGCGTGAACCGACACCTCCGACGACTACCCCAGCAGCTACCCCACGGTTCCCTTATTAGGTACTCGTTTTTACAAGATGTCTCTTGTCACACAGACGAGTTTCTGTCCGAGGTCGCAACGCGATCCTCTACCACACATCTCCTACTACCGGAAAGCGCCCGTTGCCCGTGGGTTCTACCTTTTGAGGCGCGGGATTGGGTAGCTTTCGGCAGTTTTGTGAGTAAACGCCGTGTGGTCTGCCAAGGGACATCGCCGTTACCACACAGGGTTCGGATACTAGTTCACGCCACCACGTGAACCGACACCTCAGACGGCTATCCCAGCGTTTACCGCTTTTTTGCGTGGTCTTTTACCACCACGCTACTCGTGTTAGCAAGACTCCTCTTGCAGCCAGAGACGAGTTACGGCCGATGCCACCATACGCGGCCCTCTACTGCATTACTGATCTGCCAGTCTCGCCCTTTACCGTCTAGCGCATGTGAGCTAGGGATCGGGTAGAAACATGACAGTTCTAAGGGTAGTTGCCATGCAGTCTGCAGGGTAACATCGTGGCCAAAGGCTCTCGGTTACTAGTGATTCCCACGCTGAAAAACGTGGCCCGACTTCCTCAAACGATGGCCCTGGACAACAACCCTATATTACCATGGACTGGTCTGGCACCACCTATTCAACATATTCGGTAGCAACCCTCCACTACAGAGGGTCCCATACAGTCACTTATTCAGCATATTCGTGACAGACTCCCACTACAGGAGACCGGACCCATACCAACTCCTGTTTGCCCCCAACGGCAAAAGGGGACTTACTACAAGGTCGGCAGGAGGATCCTGCATGGCACTGCCTGTTCAATATATTCAGCAGCAACCCTCCACTACAGAGGGCCCCCAGAGAAGCTCATGGGGCCTTGGTCCGGGGCTACCTATTGACATATATTCGGCAGCTACCTCCTATTACGGGAGGCGTTCCCCTATCCGCCACCCGGGGACCCGACTTCGTAGCGTGGCCAGCGCTCGGACCCTGCTCCGACACGGTAGTTGCCCTTGTACGGGT
>NW_025726454.1:0-2500 GCF_021461395.2 Schistocerca americana | reverse complement strand
TCCGATTACGGGGCCTCGGATGAGTCCCGTATCGTTATTTTTCGTCACTACCTCCCCGTGCCGGGAGTGGGTAATTTGCGCGCCTGCTGCCTTCCTTGGATGTGGTAGCCGTTTCTCAGGCTCCCTCTCCGGAATCGAACCCTGATTCCCCGTTACCCGTTACAACCATGGTAGGCGCAGAACCTACCATCGACAGTTGATAAGGCAGACATTTGAAAGATGCGTCGCCGGTACGAGGACCGTGCGATCAGCCCAAAGTTATTCAGAGTCACCAAGGCAAACGGACCGGACGAGCCGACCGATTGGTTTTGATCTAATAAAAGCGTCCCTTCCATCTCTGGTCGGGACTCTGTTTGCATGTATTAGCTCTAGAATTACCACAGTTATCCAAGTAACGTGGGTACGATCTAAGGAACCATAACTGATTTAATGAGCCATTCGCGGTTTCACCTTAATGCGGCTTGTACTGAGACATGCATGGCTTAATCTTTGAGACAAGCATATGACTACTGGCAGGATCAACCAGGGAGCTGCGTCAACTAGAGCTGAGCAGCCGGCCGCCCGGGAGTGTGTCCCGGGGGCCCGCGCGAACACGCAAGCGTCCGCTCAATTATTCTGCAAACAGGAGGAGGCTGAGCTCCCCTGCACAATACACCTCGAAACCCTCTCAGGTCCCGGCGGCGCGCAGCGCCGTCCTAAGTACTTGGTCGGGTTCGAGAGAGGCGCAATCGCCCGGAGTTTGGCGAGTAGACGCTTTAGGTGCGACCACCCGTGCTCCCAACTGAGCTTGCCGCTGCCGACAGAGGCCCGGGAGCGTGCTGTCGTGGCATTGCCGGCGGGAGACAACACGCGCCACCTACGGTGGCCGGCAGCTCCAACGCCAGCGCCACAGAAGGACAAAAGCCCCACTTGGGTGCCGAAGCGAACTCTCCCAGCACAGCGCACGCGCCAACACGTCCGCACAGCTGCGATACAAACCACCTGCGAGAACCGCAGAGGCGACCGAGCAGCAGACGGCGTCGCGGCGCCGAGCGCCGGGCGGCGGCGCATCCTCAGCGCACACAGTCCTCAATCGGACCAGCACACTGCAGATGTCCACCGCGCTTCGCACCGGGCCCGCGAGGACCTACTTTGGCCGCACGGCGCCGCGTGCAGGGTGCGCCGGCGCGCAGCTGCGCCGCCTGCCGCCTCCGTCGGCCGGCGCGCCTGCCACTGGCCGCCCCCACCAGCCGGCTGTAGCGCGTGCGCCCACGCACCGCGCGGCCAGCACGCCGGGAGGCCCCCCCTCACCGGCCGGGGACGGTCCCACCCAGCCACCGCCGCGTATCGCTTCACACCCACATGCCATTCACGTTCGTGGGCATGGTGGGTATCGCTGAAACAACCGGTTGGTAGCTCAACCGATCGTCGCCATCACTGATTCACCTCTAGCGAGAACAACCGCACCACAACCGTTTACCAGTTGTTCATTTGCGTAACGTCACCAGCAAACGTAGACGTCCATCGCCATTTGCAAATTCAACGATTGTTGCATGCCTGTGTCAGGTGTCACGACACACTATGTCTGCCCACATACACGCAACAACATGTGCACGCTTCGCGAACACGTGGAAGGTGGCCCCCGTACGTATGCGATGTCCATTGCGCGAACGACTGTCAACCGGCCTCTGTCGCATGTCGCAGATGTGGAACGCAGTGCACCATGCTATCACGGTGTGTGAGAAGAGACGACTACGTCTGACAACACGCGCCACTACATCAACAGACGGCTCATGCTGATCGCCATCCACGGCATACCATACTGCAATCCAGCTCTTATAGGGAGACGACACGTAGCTGAGTGCACAATATTTGGACCGTATGGTTCGCCGTTGTTGGCGCAGTCGTGGTACGGTCACACATGTACCACGATGTATCATTCAGTACATGAGGACCAATGTGCAGTACAGTGTGTGATTTGGACGTACAACATCAGCGGACAGTTGACACACGCCGTACCACAACGTAGGCTGTGCTTCGCCATGCAAATGCCAATGAACAACTGCGAAGGGCATTGAGCATGTACGTCCTGCTGCCATCCGCATTACAGTGTATAGCTGCAAGGTGTTTAACATGAAGCGATACTCTGGGGACCAGGCAGTGCGAGTAGCAAACTATATTGCGGGGGTTGCAGTTAGGCAACACCACACTAATTTAACGCGTCGTATGACAATTACAGAGCAGGTTAAGGCCCAACGTGTGTTGGGTTAAGGCCCAACGTGTGTTGGGTTAAGGCCCAACGTGTGTTGGGTTAAGGCCCAACGTGTGTTGGGTTAAGGCCCAACGTGTGTTGGGTTAAGGCCCAACGTGTGTTGGGTTAAGGCCCAACGTGTGTTGGGTTAAGGCCCAACGTGTGTTGGGTTAAGGCCCAACGTGTGTTGGGTTAAGGCCCAACGTGTGTTGGGTTAAGGCCCAACGTGTGTTGGGTTAAGGCCCAACGTGTGTTGGGTTAAGGCCCAAC